>NW_009942643.1:50438-70961 GCF_000696875.1 Nestor notabilis | reverse complement strand
CTGAGTGTCTCCCGCTGAAAGTACCTTTATTTTTAACCCCTCTTGGCGTTAAAATGTGGGTGAACCTTCAGTTGGTGTCTTTCCCCCTTCCCGGTGTGAACATGACGGGCGGTAGCTTGAGAGAGTGAGTTAAGTACAGTGAGACCCGCTGGGGCAGCTGCCCGCTGGAAACAGCCTCGTCTGACAAAGAGAGCGTGTTCAGGACTGTGCACAGGGGTTTAGGCCGTATATTTAACGTGCTTGATGGCACATTAAGAGACGACTTGATTCCATCTGCTGCTGCTTTCTTTAGCAGCACCCAGTGTTCAAGTAGTGACGCTATTTACACCGAGTGGAAGTGTTTCAAACACTGACTGACCTTTCCAACGAGGGCAAGCACAGCTCCACAGCCCCTGCTCCCACAGGAGTGGGTTTCTCAGGCTGTGAAACACCCCAAAGGCCATCACACTTTGTTTCTCCTTTGGGAGAGTACGATTTTCAGGGGTCCTGACCTAGCGAAGCTGTGGTGGGTCATACGCCTCTGTTACTTGCATTTCTTTAGCTCAGTGATGTCAAAAATGTCTATCTTTAATGTGGGCAGCTTCATTGTGTAATTCATCCTAATCCAATTCGATGGTATCGCGCAAGTGATTCAACTACTAGGAAAAAGAATAAAGGTATCTGGAAATGTCCCCACGGGAAAAAGAAATGAATGACTTCACAAAGGCAACCTTGTCCTTCCCAAGCTACGCACAAGGGTGTTTTGTTCTCCAGATGGAGATATCAGCTGGGACATGTGCACATGCAGACACAGCAGCCGAAGCACTGCACCAAGTCCTGCCTGTGAGGAGTGTGAATAGCCCTGTTTAAGCCCGTGTTTACAGTTCAACCCTTGCTCAGGCACTTTCTGGCTGGAGAGGGGTCAGAGAGGAGTATGTGCTTTTGCGTTTGTTGTGCAGCTTTGAACAGGGTTTTAGAAGCAGGAGAGGATATGTTTCACATCCTGGTATGATGTAAGGTCTAAAATTAACCTGCGTGAAACACCAGCAACTTTTTGCATCGCTTACTGTTATAACATACCCATTTAAAAATATTAGAAGGTCGCTTCTTCTGGCTTGGGTATAATTATGCAGGATGTCAAGTGTAGAATGAGGAAGAGCACAACAGATCCAGAGGACACATCCGCAGCTCTCTTTGAGGGTAATGAAAGCGGAGAGCACTCTGCCTCTCGACTGCGGGTAAAAGATGTGTTTTGCTTGTTATTAATACTTTGGTAATTGCATACCCAAGGGAACAGTGGTTTAAATTATTGCGAAAGCTGTCATTGAGTGGCCTGGTTATTTAAAAAGAAAAACACTGGTTTGTTTCTGTGCCTCCTGCATAGGTTGTAATGAAGGAAACCATAGTTGTATTTCTGGTTTTTAACTTGTCCTAGTAAACAGGGTTCCTGCTTCCTCCTGCTGCCTATGTGGGGCAATGGGACAAGGTGTAACAAATAATATCCACTTCAAGGGAACAAATTAATTATTATGCTTTGTTATTTGTTGTGTTTAATGAAACATGTTGATAAAAGAAAAGGACAAACCAAAGCACTCTACTGACCAGAGGGTCATTTGTAACATCCTTGAAATAATTATGTGTGCACACCCGTGGCCTGGTTCTCTTGCTCAGCTATGTTTTTTCCTTTAACAGAGCTATCTATCCTTACTATTTTTGTTTGCAGTCACTAAATCTAGATTCTGTTTTTATGCCATTGCAGTAATTCCTTTATTTTTACTTTGCTGATTTATGACTTAAATTGATGCAAAAGAAGAATCAAACCTATCAGTCCCTCAAGATTTAATTCATAGTGAAGGCTGTCAGAGAAGCAAATCAAATGACACACACTGCAGTGTGCCAAGTTACCACAACAAAAAACCCACAAGCCTTGCAGCCACTTGGCAAAGCATATATGCTTTCCCCCTTGCTATTGTCAGCCCAGAAATGATAAAATGTATTACCCTATTCAGGGTAAATGTTTCATCAGATTACTATTGCAACTGCTAAAAACATTCTTAAACAAATTTGTGATTAGCCATATGGCTTTTATCCTTATTGTCCCTCCCACAGGAGGATACAGGGATTGGCAAATCCAGATTTACATCACTGTTTTTCTCTTCAGGTTGACTACAGACTTGATGCTAATCAAATCCTGTGTAATACTGACCATGGGACTTGTTCTGCTCACAGGCAGGGTGCACAACAAAATGACCACACACCAGCTGCATAACATGCACAATTTATTAAACAAGCACACTAAAGCAAATAAGCACACTAGAGCAAAAAAGCACGCTGCTGCGAATCGGGTATATATCTGTACATATATAGTGAATAAGTACAGTAAAGCAAATCATATATTATATATAAGTAAAGCACAGAGAAAATTAGCAATGCATCAAATCATTACTGCATAGAGAGAACAGAGATTAAGAAGAAATACATCACCAATCACCATGAATCATCATCCAGCCCTACGCTTCAAGCTGGGAAGCCCTACTGCAGCCAATGTCAGGAGTCTCAGGGATTGGGAAGTTCCTATGCAGTGTGTGCACTCATAGGTGAGGCTCCCAATTCGGCTACAGGAGGGTCCTGCTTTTATACCTCAGAAAACCAACCAGCTTTATGCCAGATCTGTAATTGTTTACTTGTGGGGCTGTGCAGTTTCTTCTGATCTCACTGTTGGCTGTGCCGAGAGCGTTGGCCAGGCACCCCAGCGTGGCCAAGTACAAAGGTCATAGGACGACTGCACCCTTATGTTTTCCTGCCTCTTTCCGACAAACAGGAAGCATAAACATACAGACTCTACCCGATACACTTTGGCAAAAACCATACTTTGTTATGTCTCTCAGTCGTGAAAGGGAATCAGCTCTCAGCTAGGTCCCCATCCATTACAGGAATACAGCATACTTTGTTTAAAAATCATGTCCAAGACAAGTTCTTATAACTTCTTTGCTGCAGTATGCATGAACATAAACAACACATTTGCTTTCTTGGACTGCAGATAACAAATCTGATTTGGTTTTATGATGAATATTCCCCTGTCATGTGATCAGTTAGAATTAGCTCCTCAGAGATCAAGTAACTCCTGTATCCAAAGTCATGATCATCTGAAAACACAACACATGAATTCTACACAAGAAATTCTGGAGACAAACTCTTAAAAGGAGATCTATAATAACTGTTAGACTTCTGATTCATTACCACCTTACAATTCCAGAAATATTTGTGAACACTTGTTAAATCCAAACTTTTTCAGATTAGAAGAAACAACCCCACAGCTGGTGTCCTTTGCCAACATAAGAAGTCAGTTTTCTATTCCGGTGCTTGTTCCATATTACTTACAAAAATAAAATCCAGTTTCTTCTGCAGAAGATAAAGGTCTCTTAAATAGTAGTGTTAATATGCCTTGAAAACACTGAAGATATAACTATTTATGCAGACACACCTTACTGAAGTGCTTATTTCCATTTTATGGAATATATAAACATTTGAATGTCCAAAATTGCATATTTTAACTCTAGAGCTGACCATAGTGACTCTTGTTAAATGAAAACTAGCCTATATATTCTTTATAACATCAAACTGCAAAGGCTCAAGCAGAGAAAGAGAGGTACATTTGGTACAGAGCAAACAAGAGCTGTGGATGATGTTGGTTCAGTTCCTGCTCTGCTGTAAACATCTTACATAATGATGAAGCAGTCACCAAAGCCCAGATTCCCATGTGATGGGGAGATAATAAGTGACAGCAATTTCATTCTGTTTCCTACCTGTGTAACACATAGTGAGCAACAGAGAGGCGAAGAGAGTGTGTATAAAAAGAGAGATACCTGAGTAGTATGGTGATGAATACAGACCAGAAGAACACCTAAAATGGATGGATGTATACCTGATTTTCTCCAACAGTAAAAATGACTCTGACAGTAAAAGTAACTGGAATAGGAAAATAAAATCAAATTTAAAAAGCTCTCATTTA
Source organism: Nestor notabilis (assembly GCF_000696875.1). Taxonomy (NCBI): domain Eukaryota; kingdom Metazoa; phylum Chordata; class Aves; order Psittaciformes; family Psittacidae; genus Nestor; species Nestor notabilis. Next base: position 66,970 of record NW_009942643.1, on the reverse strand, counting down.
AAGAAAAATCAATGTCCCAAATCAGAAAACAAAAATACACTCAGGGGATTAGGAAATGCCATTCCTGTAACAAGACCAGTCACAGTATACTTGGCATTTGAACTCTTCTGAAATGTGCTTTTTAATTGTGACTATGAATGAGAGTTGTGTACTTTTATTAGGAAGCATCTGTTACAGGCAATGATAAATCCGTGTCTGAATATGGATGCTTCTAAGCAGACAATAAAGGAAATATAGCAACAATAGCTTGTTGTTTCAGCTACTTTGTTGTTTCAGCTACTGTGTAGCTCAGACGAGGTTTAAATTGGGTCTTTCACTCTTGCACCTAAACAATGTTGCACATGTGTATCTGAGTTCTGCTCTCATTTATGTATGTACTATTATTAACAAAGACTAGTAGCAATACTAATAAATACTGCATTTCTGTTTACATTTTACACAATGTAATCATCTGATTACATGAAATACCATGTCAGATATTCTCCTCAAGGAAAGCTGATTTAAATAGAAAGTGCTTAAGATTTGATAGCACTAAAGTATAATTGAATGCTACATAAAACCATATATTCTATTTCTAGTTACTCTTTCTTGTCAACGTAAAAGGGAAAAATAACGATTAATTTATTAGCAAAGCTGGGGGGGTTAGGTTCTAAATTAGAAAGTTTTAGCACCTCAGTTTAATACTTTGGTTATGGTGGATTTAGGAAATTAAGCACCAGGAGAATGCATTGCCATGAGTTATTAGTATCATAGCAGATAGTGAGGTTTTCTGGCAGGAGACAACTTTCATTGTGAGCTGCAGTTTTGAAACAGTCAATGAAAGTTACATGAGCTGCAGACACATGTGACTCATGGTATGCATCACCCTATAAATACAGTACTTCATTTGCTCAGAAAGCTATATTGTACTCAAATAAATCCTTTGTTGTTACCTTTGTCTCCTATTCCCTGCCCCACAAGTTATGTATAACATTAGCATTTCAGGCTGGTAATTCTTCTTTTGGAGTAGTTATGTACCAGTTGTGCATATTTTGTAATAAAAGTTATCACTATCTCTTAAGACACATTATATATAGTTATTGAAGAGTTTATATTTAGTCACTTCTTGTCATAAGGTGGTTCCTGGACAATATTATCCCCAATTCCATAGAAGTTTGTCTAAGTTTGCATAATAGGGTAAGTAGCATTTTACTCAGTTTCAGTCTTAGAATCTTTCTCTGGTATAAATATTCCATGCAGGTCCAGATGCAGTTCTACATCTACTATGGCTCGGCCCAATTCTTTGAACGTTTTAGCATCCAAGACAAGTAGGAAGGGTGCTTTCTTTGGATCAGACACCACAATACAGGTCAGAACAACACCTGTGACATACAAATGAAGAATTAGAAGCACATACTAGTTACACCAAGCAGAAAACCAGTTCTTGTTTCCTAAGAATTTTAGGACACAAACTGAAAGTGCTTACTAGATCATGATGGCTACTGAGATAAGCTAAAGAACTAATGAATGCTTCCCTTCTGTGCTTTTTTCTGGTCTGCCTGCAGTTCACTGGGAGGAAAAAGCCAAACCAACACTGAATTGTGTGCCTGGCAGTTACGGGGCTCATCCTTTCAGTTATTTCACATTTGCCTTTGCAAGGAGTCACCTGAGAACAGAACTGGATCAAGATTTCAGGGATACTTATAGTGCCACTTCATGTTCTCATCTGTAACACCACTGACTTCCCACAGCTTCAGGAGTTCCAAACTATTGATAAATCCAGCTCCAAGTGGCTCTTTGTAAAGTCTTAAGCCTTGATTTTATTGTTTATGGCCACCCTGGGACATTACACAAGCTGATTTTAGTCTAATATTGCTTTGGGGTTCTTTTCTCTGTGGGAGTAAAATGGCTGGTGCTGATTTTAATCTCACAGTGCAAGCAACAACCCAGCTTCCTCAACTAAGAACAATGAAACTTGTACGTTTTATATGTAAAACTCATGTAACCCCATCTTTCAGAATGTTGTTATAATTTTACCATCATCCTCTTCTTTTGCATCAGGGTTGGGAACGAAAACAGGCTCAGAAGGCCAGCAGTGGTCCTCTTCCCAGTGGAGCGTTTCCTTTGTCTGGACATTAAATTTTACGATCTAAGTTGTTGTGACCAGAAAAGAAAAATGTCAGTGGCCCAGACAGTGGTTTATTCCAAAGGTACAACATGGGGGGTTAATGCTAAGAGTTAAGGAGCAACAAGGCTGAACCCAGGATACATCGCAAGAAGTAAACACCTGGAAATTTTTGGAGTCACATTCAGTGGCTGCAAAATCTCACAATGTTCTTTTAATTCCATTTCGTTAGATTAAAATTGCAGCTTTCATTTACAGGCTTTAAGTATTTTACAAATACTTAGACATCATGTGAGAACCTTCACTTTAATTAATGCCCTTGCTATACAGAGAAGAGTCCAAGGCCTAGACGTTTAAGTGACTTGCGCTAAATCACTGCAACTCTGTAGTGATGCAGGAAATGGGATTTAAACCTCCTATTTGCTAACCCTGTGAATTATTTTCCTTTTATTGTGACCTCAATATTTCTCAAGGCTTTCTACTGTTAGATAGAGTATGTATGCCAGAACAAAGGCTATTAATAGTGATGTGTAAAGATCAAACCAGTGGGGCAAGAATTCCACTCAGTTACTGGTATTTACTGAAGATTTTCATCTCAATATTAATGAGTAAGTGCCTGACCAAACTAATCACCAATGGGGTCGCATGGCATTTTCAGTGCAATTCTGTTAAGGCCTTTTCTCGACCCATACAGATGCAGTTATATTCTTTTCCCTTTTGACCTTTTTAGTCAAAAGATGCGTTTACACAAAAATGAAGCTATCCATATTACTAGAGAAAGAATTTGGAAGAATTCTCCCTTCTGACCAAGATGACACCAATTTTGCTGACGAACCTTTGTTGTTGTGCCTCATTCAATAAAGAGCAACTGATGTGGGGAAAAAAAACCCCTTCTAACAGCATTTTTTATTACATTTGAGTCAAGCAGGGATTATCTACATTGGAAATCACAAACTTGCAGATTTGTTTGAGCGACTGTCAGATGCACTGCAATAAATTTTCTTGCATCATGCAGAAATTTAGATTTATTTTGTAATCAGTTGTGGTAATTATATAGAAGAACCAACAGTGAACTCAATCTGCACTGCCTTACAGTCACTGAATAAGAACTGTAAGGAGTTCATCCAAATTATAGTTTGTTCATACCTAACTGCAGTGTTTAGAAGCTTTAACTTGATGTTGAAAAGAAGAGTTCAGCTTCTGGCCTCAGAACCACACACTTTGAATTAGCATGTATGAACGAGATTAGGCTGTATTTTGGGCCAAACTACAAAAGCATGGTCTACTTATAACTGCTTCAATATGATTCGTTGTCTACAAATACAGTTTATGACTTCGTAAAAGTTAATTATACCTTTGTAGGAACCGGACTCCATTTGACTTCCGTTGCATAGACATAATTATAATTTTTGCCATTATAGTCATAGTTGATGCGAGGCAGTTCTATCCCTGGGTAAAATAAAGTTAAAGACTTAGAAGCAAGTGAAGAAAAATTACTCAAATGTGTATTTACATTTGACAATCTTCAGGACGTTTTGCCCTGTAAAAAACTTTGACAGCATTTAAAAGAGGTGTTGAATAGATTTTGTATGTCTAAAAAGCTGAAGATGGATATTAACATAACTTAAGTAAGCCAGGGTTGTTAGTTCAAAAATGACAATTTTTCATTCTTAGGGATTCATAATACTAGAATTTAAGAAGATTTTAGGGTTTTGTTTGTTTAGTGTTTTTTCTTTTCTCTTTCTTCATAAATACATGAGACATGAGCATCTGAGATATAATTGAAGGCTACCATTCTAAGGAATTATTTTCACTTTAGGTAAATGTATATTCTTTATATATTCCTGTTATTATCCCCTGACAAAAGGTGTAAAAATTCACTTTCAAAGGCAATCTTTATGAAATACAGCAATAACTGAAGTTACTATTTATAACAGGCATATTTAACTAAGATTGCTCTTGCAGCAGGTAGATTTGCAAGCCATATTAATAGTTGTAAGATCAGACTTGGGATCCTGTGTTAATATAAAAATCATAGAATCATAGAATAGTTTGGGTTGAAATGACGTAACTTCGAACATTTAAATGATTTCACTCTTGGTAAATAAATGTACAAGAGATTCAGGGTCATATACTACTGAATAGCCCCTTAGGAGGGAAGTAAAGAAGAAAAAGATTGTGAATAGCTACACTAAATGCATTAATCAACAGTTTTGTTGCTTTTACCTTTATAAAAATCTTTCCTATATAAAAAGCTATTAGGCATTATTAGAACGCATCTATGTGTGTTTAAAATAACATATTTGAGATTTGTGTAATGGATATGTCTCACCTTGACACAGGGTTTCAGGTTGGCAATAGATGCTGCCATCTTTCTCTTTTACAGCAGTTGCGGTAGATGGAATTTTGACTAAATTAGAACCTACTTCAGCATCCTAAAAGAGACATATGCTGAGAAAGTAATATGCTTCTAATTTAGATCTTTTATCAGGTTTGATATTAATATAGACAGTTTTGGGATTAAACAAATAATCCACCTTCAAGAAGTTACTTTGTATGGTATTTGTCTTGTAACATTAGATTCTGACTTCTTCATTAGAAATCTTGTTATACCCAGAGGATTTTAATATATCACAGTTGAATCATTTTGAATCAAAGCAAGCCTTCAGAAAGTTTTATAGACATGGCTATGCTCCAGAAAAACAATAAATCGATTACATAGTTTGTGAATTTAATTAATGGAAGTGTATTTCAAGGAATTAGGTATCAAATTCCCACTAGAAGTCACCAAGGTTCATTTGCACCTGCTATAAATCAAGTGCAAATATAGGTGTAATGCACACTCATTTTTAATATGCTGTTGCTGAGTTCTTAAGATTGAAGGGTAGTTTGGACAGCCAGTGTGATCCAACACACCCTTTGTCATTGCTGTGTAACTGTTTTTGAGACATGAACAAAGCAGCAAGATTGTAGGATGTAGAGAGAAAAGTATTATCCATTCCAAATGTATCAGGCAGAAACGCGCCCAAGTTGATGGGCATTATAAAATCGTCCCTGCAAACAATGATGTAAAATGATGTTTTAAACTAAACTGAAAGATGAAATCTTTCCTCTCCCTGATAAGTCTCCCACATAAATGATAACTTCTCATTTTAACAAAACCATTGCAGCAGTTGTGAGTATATGTATTTATAGGCTTCCAGTAAAGTGGAAGAAACAGACTGTGCGAAAACTCATACATGCCCTTCCAGTCAATGGCCAAGTTCATAAATCTGCTCATATTTGACAGCATTCTATAAATAATCTCACTGGTAAGGAAATCAGTATGCTCAATAGCCCTGTTCTCCGTAATGGATGGTATTCAAACCTAGATCCATGTGACTGTAGGTCCAGCTGCTCATTGCCATTTCTCACAATACATACTCAAAACAAAACTCCTGCACACCTTCTGTATACAATATTTTTAAAGAATCAGAAATTTGCATGTAAGGGATGACAACTAATAATTCACCCGTTATTCATGGTGTATTTTAGATCCCTGATCAAAGAACAGATTAAAAAGACATTTTCTTTCTACCTTGTCATATTGTAGAGGAACCACAAATCGTTTGCAGGTTGGCATGGAGGTAAGCTTGGTGTTCTCTTCAAAGTCTTTACTCAGGTTTTTTAAGTAGAACATATCATATAAGCTATTGTCTGTATAGGTAATAACATCAAATACGATGTGGCCATCTTCTTCATAAGCATTTACATGGTGAAAAAGCACCAAAGCATCGGTATAGAACTTGGTGGATACTTCTTTTTTAGTCTTCCTGTCTACGAAATGGAACCAAGTCTGAAAGATAGGAAACATTATTTTAAAATGTTAACAAAGAGCAAATGGTTATTTAGTAAACTGTTTCCTAATGGTAGCCATCAACATTCTAATGTATTGTCTGTTTCTGCTGAAGCAAATTAAGAACTCAGGATTTGCTGCTAGGAGACAAGAGGTTCCAAGATGAAGACCAAAAAATGCCAAAGTAACATGAGCATGGAAAGGCTTTAAACTAATATTACAGTTGCAAATTACATTAGACTGACTCTCCTGTCAGATGCAATACATCTAGAGCAGATCCTATCCACAATATACAGTATTTTGTTTGGGCCAGGAACAAAACATGCATGTCTGGGATGCTAGTGTGGTTTTGAATTTGTCCGCTAGCACAGGGTATTTCTAACAATGCCAAACTATCCTCTTTGTCAAACACTTCAGCATCAGATATTTATTTGTGAAATTTCTGGAGATAGGAGGTAGTATTTAAAAAAAAAGAATACAGCTTCTAAAAAGATGTGCAACATGAAAGTCAAGGGTTGAAAAAGAATGAGGGTTTACTGAAACTAATGAACCAGATGAAAACCAGAGCAGTGTGGAAGAGACTGGCCTGGCTGACTCCATTGCTGAATATTAGGAAAAATACCTTATCTTCCTTATTATAGGTCAGGCAGGAAGCCCAGCTCACGCCTCGGATGTAAGCAGTTGCCAGTTTGACAATATCCAGTTTGAATGGCTGCTCTACGAAGACAATGTAATTTTCTGTGATTCCAAAGCTATGGTAGTAGCTTGGGTGGAGCAGAGAATGAGAATGGATGGAGCATAGCACTTCCAGATGTTTGAAACAAGATTTCTTCTTTTCTCTTTCTGAATATAAGTGATAAAAAATAAAATTACATTTATTATAAATTCCAGTACCATCCTGTTTGTGGATTTCTCCCATGTACGAAGTAGGAAAAAAACAGGTTTATTCCTGTTAAGAAAGTGATGTGTTTACTCCTGCAGAACTTACACAGATGTTTGCACGCGTGAAGCAACACAGTGATATCTCAGTGCTGGATCCATTTAGACAGAGCCCCACATCTTCGTATTTGATTCCATTGGCTACTGTCTTCAGAAGTTCCAGCACAGAGGAGAAAGATTTCAACTAAATCAGCAGTTCAAATGCCCCTATGTTTTTGAACTTCTAAGGAGATATTCCTGTTTGGTCTATACTGACTTTGAGCCTCCACTAGAAATGACAAACTTATCTTTCAGCTTGGTTGTTCAACTGAGGGACAGACATCACATTAGCAACTGATTTTAATAGATAATATTAAAAAAATATTGTCTTGAAGGAAAAACAGCAAGCAATTTGCTCTGTGAACAAAGGACTACTTTCAGCAAGGCCTAGTGTAGGCCAGGTTAGAGAGGAATTAACTCTCTATTAGGTATTATTCGGTATTATGCTTCCTTATAATCACAGTATAAGCATTTTAAGAGCATTTTCATTTACGAAGAAAATTAAAATCTACAACTGCAAATTAGATGTACTGCCCTATGGTTAAAATAATTTCTGCTCATCCTCTCTCTACACATCACAATATAGGGAATGAGAATTCTTCTAAAAGAGTTTCTTCACTGTAGTAATATTCAAAGTCAAATTCTTCTGAAAGCAAGATTCTTCACACTGAAATACCCTGTTTACACAGTATTCAAGAGGAACCTTTGCATTAGCACATGCCTAGACTGGCTAAGCAGTTCTCAGTAAGTTAAAATTAACAAAATTGATGCTATTGGTTTCTAGAAGAGCTGTATCGCCACCCCTTAACCTCAGAAGAAAAGAAATTGTTAACAAGTTTCTAGAAAATACTGATGAAAGAAGTATCTTACCTGGCACAGAGGGAGGAATCTTAAATAAAATGTATTTTGTCTTCCCTTTATCAACTATTGAAGTACCCATGTTGAGGGTATTCCCAGCACTGTCATAGTGCGGATGAGAAGTTGCCAGATTTACTGCTGTGTATTTGCTGTAGTCAACCTGGAAAATTACACAATAGGAGATATTAGAGATGTGTAAGAGATTTAAAATTGATCTGGGCTAACACCACAAATCCACCAGCTTTTTATCACTGGCAGCCTTTTATTGGTCCCCCATTTTCAAAAGGTCTTGAAATTTCAACAAGCCAAATTACTTACGTATGTAATCAAATGATTTCCTGGTTCAAGGCTAAAGCAAGTTACAGAATCTGAATTACATTCACCTCTCCCTTGCAGCTATGTAACACGATGGAAAGACTGGCTAAAGAAGTTACTCTGCAAATGCCCATTTAATCCTGAAAGCAGTTTATTTAATTGGGCTATGAGTCTAGCAATCTTCTGGATCAAAAGGTTTCTATTTGATTTAAGTTTAGAAATTGTACTCATATAGTACTGTGTGCTAGAAAAAACTCGTATCTTTCAAGATTTCATTTTAATAATTAAGTAATATCTTGCATAAGGTACTTGACAAGTAGTCATATAACTGACCTACTGAATTGCTACTTATGTAAATCATTTGATAACTACAGAGGCATAATAATGGAAATTATCCAAAATAACCATGTCATCGTGGTATTATTCCTGCAACCTTGCTAGATTATGTACAAGTAAAATCACTCAAAGCCCAGCTTTTCCCAAACTACCTGAGATTTCATTTTGAACTCATGAGTTCTTAGAACAACTGGTATCTTCCCTATTCCACTTTATCATGAATTCAGAAGAGAACGGTAGAAGAAGAAATGTGTTTTTCCGGGTTGACATGTGTCCTACACATGTTAACGGACCCTTATGAGTCAGCCGGAAACTCTATTCACTATCAGACGAGGAACCAGAATGACAGACAGACATTTGTACCTTCTCTAATGTCTCCAGAGTCTGCGGATTAATTTTCCTGATGAAGTTAGTCTCACCGGTAGCATAAATATCATCCCCAGTTTTCATAATGTTGATGAGGCAGTTGTCTGTGAACTCAGGAATGGTGTGAGACAAATAGGAGAATGCCCTGTACAGAGGGAAAATGTGTGAAAATTTGGCCTAACAGATTCTACCTAAAAGCTGGTGGGTTTTTCAATGTCTGCTTTCATAAAATAGATGGATTCATGTAACCCCTGATGGAATATTTTAGCTCACAGTGCTATCCTGTGCAATAATTATGATTTCAAAGAAGATTCAACTTCACATATGGGCTCGACAGTTTTCCTTGTTACGATTTTATCATACTTACCTGAAGCCAAAACAAAGTTGCTTATATCCCTTTTGAACTTAAAATACCAGCGCTACCCCGTTACAACTGAAAGAAGAAAAGCATCTTATCTCAGGGTAGCAAGGTCATCAGAGGTAGTTGGGCCAGGAAGGAGACATGGGTAAGCTTCTTGCATTTATTAGGGAATACCCACAGCCTGTACAGGTGATGGATAACGTGATAGCTTACACCTTGCCTCTCATATACATGTACAAAGCTATCATGCTTCTTAACAGTATGAAATCAGCTACTGCAGTGGTCCCCAGTGGTTCTGATTTTGAACATTGCATTAGCTCAGGCCTATGGGTATAGTCCTCCAAAGCACTGCACCTGACTCAAGAAAGAATTGTAATTTTTCATCACATTTTTTGGTATAAAATGGTCTTTAATCAAGAAGTTTTTCTGATTTTATTTCAGTTATTGATGCTTTTCATCTTTTTATTGAAAGACATTTGCATAAATGCCTCCCCCATCTCCTAATCATTTCCTTTCTTGCTGCTTCTCTCCTTACAGAGTATCATTTTTATAAACTTCTGCAAAACATTTGAAAAAGAATTTTTTTTTCAAAATTACAACAGAATACTTGCAATAGTGAATAAAACACCCAATATTGCTGTTAAAATAAATTTAGAATATTTGCCGTAGAATAACCCACAGAGAGTACAATGCTGTATAGATCTCTTTCAATATTTAGCAATTGTAAATTTACAAAGCAAATTTTGTGTTTGTAAATATGTGTCCAGGGTAAACAGAAAGACATTTGTGCTGGAGATGGAAGTGGATAGAAGAGTTTTGTTGGAAAAAACATTGCTTACTTGGCAAATATGTTTTTGCATGGGTCTGGATAAGCCATAGTTCCAAACTCAGACACAACAATTCGGTTTGCTTCTATATTGCAGTTGTATGTGTCGCTTCGGAGATACTTGCTTCTGTAGTAAACTTCACCTGACAAAGGCCAAACAGGTTTCAATCACATTTCATGCAGAGCTCTTCAGCAAACTGGCACAGGTAAAGTTAGAGGAAGAGTTTCTCAAGCAGCTGTCCTTTAGCTAAGAAAAGTTTGCAGTGAAGCCAACAATGCCCCTAACTCCCTGGGTTGGAAGGCTTTTTCTAAGCTCTCTAAGGAGCCTAGGACTGTTCTTGTGGCAGCTGAGATTGGTAACAGTTTGGCTAGAGTCCTTGACTCCTAACACATTTGGACAATGCTTTGAGACTGGAGAGAGGAAAGGAGGGATTTGGATAAACTATTCCAGTAAAGCAAAGCAATCTGTGTAAAAATGATTATTGACACATTAATGTGTGAGTGGTGGTAAATCTCCTGTATTGACAAAATTTAGTTATGAGAGAATAACAAATTACTTGAAGGAATCAATATCTATCCTAAACAATTTAATGGTGCACTGGAATTGAACTAACTGAGCTCTGTTTGCTTTAGGTGTGTAAGATAAAATATACTGGTTGTTTCTTTATAGGTTATTTTGTTAAGGATGTAGAGCTGAACATGCAAGGAGATAGTTGCATGAAATGCCTCCAATCACAGAAAGGGAAACTGAAAGGTAAACACTGTGAGTGGAGGATGAAAGGAGTAAAACCCAGTTCATTTACAGATACATACTTTTTGTGGTAAGAATCTAGGTGTAAAACATCCTGCCCCACGTTGTAAAACAGCTGAACGGATAAATCGTGCTTTAGCTGAAAACAAATTATGAGGTTGGTTTGGATAGAGGAGCTGCCTGTTTTCTCTCTATAAATATGACAAGTAGGAGGACTGCTTGCAGAGGTGTCAAGTATACATAAGTTAGGTTTGATATGTTAAGTGACACAGTGGCCCAGTTTCTCTCCTGGCAGCAGTTATAGCTGCAACCAAATCCCAAAGGGGTAATGTTAGGCTTCTGTGAAACTAGGCTGTTCATCCACAACAGAAAAACCTCTGGATATTACAGTACTTGTACTGGTTGATCCAGTTGGAAACTCGGAAGCTCTGGATGGAAGGCACAGGCTGCCCTGCAGGGACCAGCTCAGAGCTCAGGCTGTCCTGCTATGCAGACAATTTTGAGCTTTGGCATTACAGAAAAAAGGAGAAACATTAAAAAAAGAGGGAAATAGCCCTGCAGAGATACAAATATTACTGCTGTACCTCCTGTGGAGAGTGAGGTGTGAGTGTATGTTTGGAAAGACCTTCCCCAAGGTGGCTACCACCTCATCACACATGCCACACTGCAGACAAAACATGGAACCTTGTACCAGTAATCAAACTGAGAATTAGCAACATAAGGCACCAAAATACACATTTCTGAGGGTTTGGGGATTTTTTTCGTAATCTGATGTGCAACAACTTACCATTTTTAAATGTAAAGCTATGCAGCAGAGCCATGCCATCAAACCAGTGGTTATATTTAGTGTCCCCAATTGTGTGCATCCCTGGGCCATTTCGGAGAAGTATCCCTTGCAACCAAGTGGGCAACTGACCTATAAACAAAAAGGAGTTACCAGTATCCATTCATTTAGGTGAGGGGCATGTTGGAGGATAATTTTCCTAAGAGCACAGCCTTCATATAGGCAGCTACACTATGGATGTGTCAAGATTCGTAATAGCATATAATTATGTTGGAGTTTAGGTTTACTAAAATATGATCTGCTCAAAAATGTGGCAGTAGTAATATTCTGCATGAATATTGCTGCATGAGATCACTGTAGGAAGATGAGAACGCTGGAATAATTTGCTAAATAACAGGAAGTAAGCAAGATCAGACCTTCCTTTCTTGCACTCAGATTTTAAAGCAATGTATTTAAACCTTTGTCCTCAAGCCAGGAAAAGCTAGAGCTTACCAGAAATAAACATATTTTGTAGGTTATATGACTTGCATCAGCCTTCAGTACATCAATTTAAACTTCAAGCTAAATGAATTCCAGAAAAGATTTCATTAATTAAATTACAAAGCATGATGTAGTGTCATTTTGGGAGTCACTAGTCATAATGTTGGTGTTTTGAACACAAATAAAGGGTGGGAATATTATACTGAAAATAAGTAAGTACTGTTGAGGTTTGAATAAGGAATGCTCCTCATCAAAACTCTTCAAGAAATACATTACCTGCCATTTGACACACAGAATGACAACAATCAAATAATTTCATTAAAAAGCTGAACAAAGCAAAACAGATTGATATCACATACTACTTCTCCACACAGTTCCTGCACTGAACATTTTCTCTGCATAAAATGCTATTCCAGACTTCTAATTCCGCTTATCATTTAATCCCATGTTGAACACATTGATGCACTTTGTAATTAATACTCCCTTTACAGCAGATAGAAATGTTCTTCTATGGAAATACTCAATTTCGTTAAAGCTGATGCAGTTGCAGAGGAGTAACAACTGTTTTGATGTAAGACTTTCCAAGATCCTAGGGGGACTTTTGCCACTTTCTAAGACACATTTCCTATTTTGACTTTTTTAGGTAAGGGAGACAGGGACATTTGCCATTTCTTCAAATAAATAACATTAAGGATACAAGGAAAAACCATCCAAATGCAAAGGAAGGATATGAAGTAAATGTCAGCTTTACCTAAAGTATGTTCTCAGTCAGACTAACCAACTGTATGCCACAATACTCACACAACATCGTTACTGTTACGGTTCTGGAATACATGAGGAAGATAAAAGATTGTTGACACAGCGGATGGACTTTCATTATTATTATTGTTATTATTACTATTATTATTACATTCTGAAAGAGCCTTGGAAACCAAACTTTGCTTGCTTTTCTAACACAAGAAGTTCCAATGTAATAATTATAGTATTTTTTTGTGTAAGATGAACAAGGTTTAGTCTTTAATACAGATAACTCCACAAAACTTGAGTAACTAAAAACAGTTGGTGAGAAGACAGTGAAGAAATGATAAGTTAGCAGAAGAAAAAAATCCTTCAGGGAAAATAGGATGGTGATCTTAAGTAAGTATATATTCAAAATACATATTTTTGCTTGGCTGACTACTGAATATTGATTGCTGTACAAATTTAGTCTGTTTAATGCCTAAAATGCAAGCATTTCTCTTCTTACCACTTCTTCTTACTACTTCCCTTCTGTTTTCTGTTGTTTGTCAATTGGAGATTGTGGGCTCTGCTATTTCCCCAATACTATGGGTGACTGCAATGTGGTGAGTATAGTCTTCTCTGCTCCTACCCTTCTGCCAGTGCCATGTAGCACTGTAAATCTGCAACGAGCATGGGCTGCAACAGACCTTTTGCTAACACTGAGTTGGGCGGACTGAATGTGGTCTTGCTGCAACCAGTCCTTCTTTCACTGTGGTGAAAATGGAATACTTCTGCTGCGTATGAGTCTTACGAGATTTTGACCCAGTCCAACTGTCTCCTGCTTTGGGCCCTGTCATTCAAGAAAAGCAGGTATTTCTGCAATTCAGTGAATATCTTGCAGCTCTTAGGGATAAAGATTTTGTTTAGAGATTATTCCTCTGCATCAGAGTAATGATGCTTAAAAAGTGCCAGGACAGGCCACTAAAAGAATTTTGCTGGAAGAAATGAACAGGGATAAAGAGGATCTTCTTTTAAGGCACTGTGGATTTGATGCAGCTTCTGAAACTTCAGGTGTAATTCAGTGTAGTTCCTGGGATAATTCTAGTGTGAAAAGCATGGAGCAAAGGGTTAAGTTTTCAGATGAAAGTTCATTTTAGTGGGAATTCAGAACTTCTGTGAATCCCACTGGTATCAATCAGCATCCTAAAGTGCTTAAATAGCTTTAGAAATCTGGATTTTGTGTCTTTTTTGCTTCACATTTTTATCTGAACTGGAAATAACGGTACTTTTCTATACCACATGAGGACACAGAAGTGACAGTGTAAGATCTCCAAATATGTGGAAGTTATTAACTCTTACAGTGACAGAGCCTCATAGAGCCAAAATACTGGCAGAGATCAGGGTTAACAAAATATTTAAAGAGATCAAAGTTCTCTTTAGTTTTCATAATTGGGAAATAATCCCATTACCAGTGAAGGAATATTTACCAAAAAATGCAGGCTTTGTTCAAATAAACCACTGCATAATACAGATCAGGTGTGAAGATAAACGGTTTGTTTGCAAACAACTTCAAATGTTTCAGCAATAAGTTTTTATTTTGCTGGACAAAAATTCAATGGCATAAACCCACTGCAAATTGTAGCAAAGCACTTTGTCTGCCTTGAAACAAAACGTTTTCCAATTCAGCCAGCAAACTGAACAACAACAAAGTCCTGCAGCACATGTTGCACTCAGGAAGTGACTTAAAATTGGTATTAAATGTGTACCCTTCTCAGACTATGTATTACAAACAGCGCAGCATGTATTTACTAAATAGGAGCTCTCAGCAACAAACCTCTCCTGTAACTGTAGGAAAAGCCTCTTCTGTAAAGCATAAAATAGCAGTAAGAATAATAGATTGATCAAGCAATCATACCTAGAGAGCCATTTAAAACTACTTTGGTAAAGGATACCCTGCACATACTGACTTCTGAACCCTCTTTTTAACGGTAGACCATGGCCTCCATTACTGCTGCTTTCCTATTTAGCAATACTATTGATGAAGAGTCCCAGTTTTAGTGACTGTGTCCAGGATGCAGGGAAGAATGTGAGCAGACACAGAGAGGTTAGGGAAGGGTTACAGCAAGGAGAAACCGAAAGCCAGAGCAGAGCCATGGGGGAGGGAGCGTCTGTCACCAGATTAAATCCTGAGACTTGTCCCTTGCCAGCAACTTCAGTGAATCCCGTTCAGACAGACTCCTTTGAAAAGTACACAGAAATGTGCCTGACATGAGGAAAGTCCTGCAGCTGGAGTATAAATATTATTTGAGATCAGCCCTTTACACAAAACTCACTTTTCTTGCTTCTGCAGTTTCCCCTTTCCAGTGTTGCGTTGGGTGAACAAGATCGAAAACGCCAATGTATTAGAACAGGTTTTCTTTCACTTACCTTCCACATTAGCTCTTATGGGCTCTGGATGTTCTTCTTTATTCCTACCAAATATGACCTCCATCTCTCATGCAACAAATGTGTTGTGGGTGCTGTGTCCAGCCGCTGCTGCAGCCCTGGCGCTCCCCTCCTGTCTGGGCTTAGACCAGCGCTTGCCTCTTACGTATAAAGATAAGGTCAAACTGCAAAGAGAGCTAGTGGCTGGTGGCTTATATGTTGACAATTTATACTAGCTGATCTTTAATCCCTAGCACATACACTAGAATTTTGCCCATTCCCATAACAATGAACTCACTGATTCAAAGGTGGAGCAAGAAAAACCTGTTTGCTCTCTAGGAATCTACGTGAAGCAGCCAGGCACATGCAGGAATCAGGCAGAACGATTCTGGAACATCACTTTCAGCATTTCAGGTGCAAGTTTAGATGCCACGTAGGGGTGCTTGCTCCATTTCACGGGTAAGGAGAGGAAAAGAGAAGAAATCTCTACCCACTGTACTGAACTTGGCTTTTTGGGAGTGACAAACATTTCAGAGTGGGGTGTCATCCTTTTCTTTCCATTCTGTGAAGTTTAAACTGGGCTATTCTACTAATTAACAGAATATCATCACTAGGAGTCATGAGCTGTATTTCTTTATACACAAGCTGTTCCAGAGTTAACTGAGTGGCACATCTTTGAATTAAACATCTTTTCACAAATAATCACTTTAACATATTCTCCCCTATGTGACCTGAATCCACTCTGTGAAAGCATGGCAGGCATCATTAGAAGTAAGGGGGATTTTTAACTTCATGCTTTTGTTTCTAGATAAGGTACTTAACTGAGTTCAATGTTGTTAATTTTAAAATTCTCTGGGAAAAGAATTATTTCAATATAAAGCATGTGATTGCAGAGCAAATCATAGGCTCCATTGAACACGAAGGATAAAAAGATTCTTTGCACAATTATATATTATGCAATTCCATATGAGGTTACCCTAAAATCTGAGTTTTCAGCTAAATCAGTGTTGTTCCAAAAGTGGTTTAACATCACTTCCTAAGGCTGACTTGTATAAATATATGTATTTATTTATTTAAAACAGAATTTGTGCTACAGGCTGCTCTGACACATTCATTATATACGTTGCTTCTCTATTCCTAACCTATTGCAAGTTTGATGGTTTACCTTATTTCAGAGCATCATCGAGACAGCACGCCTTTGCCTCTGGAAAGCACTGACAGAAGCCAGTGATAACAAAGTAAGAAGCAAGATTGAAAAACAAAATATATGGGCTTTGTTGGAATTAGTAGTATTAATAAACAGCAGGCTATAGGAGATGACAGTATCAAAGTCCACATACAGATATGCAGTTATATATACATACAGAACATATTCATGTGTACGTATACATACA
>NW_009942643.1:0-50407 GCF_000696875.1 Nestor notabilis | reverse complement strand
AGAGTGTGTGTGTGTGTGTGTACTAGTATGTAGACTTACTTGTATACCCAGAGCCAAGTGAAGGATTTATCAGCACTGTTAGAGACTGAAAAGGATCTGGCAAAAAGCAAAGCTGTCCAACTCTACTTCCATTAAGCCATGGGGACATATTCTCTGTCCATGATGTTCTGCTTTGCTTTAATACATTCTCTCCAGAGTAACCTCATCCATTGACATGGCCAAAGCTCTTAATGCTGCAATTTTAATTATCGGACCTGTGAGTGGTCTAATCTATGCCAGTAAGAAGATTTCCATAGAGCAAGCAAGCAATAAAAAAGATAAATTCAAATCACTTTTGCCTTTCTCCACCATGATTGCTCATTTAGTTTAATGTTCAGCCAAGATAAGATAATTGGAAACCTTACTAAAAGTTGTTCAAATGGAAGAACAAGGTGCTGCAGATATCCAACAACTCTTGAAATCAACCTAAATGTGTTTTGGTAGCCAATTTCAGGTGTCTGTGCCTGAAATTTTGTCCCATATTTTGTTCAGTTTAAATAAGGATGCCTTGCAAAGCTCATTTTTCCTGCTTGCCAGTGAAAAACGCTTCATTTACCTTTCTGTAGTCTTCTTTTTTCATCATGTTAATGACAGATGCGCAGTTTGATAAGGTATGGAGAGATGAGTTTTCGTGCTGTGTAATTTTATTTTTTTTTTACACAGAAGTGGAGAAATATCAAAATATTGATTTAAAATTATAATGTGTAATTATCAGCAGAAGTACATGTGGATTAGGTGGCTTCTCCAGCTTTAGTATTTCACAGTATTTCTTCTCCCTTTGTAAAAACGTGTTGATGGGAGAGAATGGAGGTTTATAGACCTCCACATTCTAGAAAATAAGAAGAAATACAGCCCTCTTTGGAGAGACTACAGTGGCTTTTTGATCTTGGGTTTACCAAGATGGGTAACTCATACACAATGTTTGCCAAAACATTATAAGCTCACGGAGACTGTGCTGTCTTACTCTTCCCATTAAGGAATATTGAAAACATAATCCTTAATGCAAGTGATCCAGTTTGACCAGGCTCTCCTGATGCTTGACCTGATTTACAAACACTACCCAGTTGCAGAATCCTTCAAACACAAATCTTCCCCCAGCCACATCTTCCATTTCTCTCCACAGTTCCTATTTTCGCCCCTCATGACAACACTTTTGAAGCTACCAGCTCCTCACCACAGGCAAGTTTTCTTTACTTTCCGCTTTAAACAACTGTGGTGAAGGCTACAAAGCTGTTTCCTCTTAAATTCTTCCTACCTTTCTCTTCCCTCCAGCCTCCAAGTGCCTTGAACTTCTCTCCCAAGCATAAAAAGAGCTCTGTGGAGCAAAGCATCACCCTGCCCAGCACTGATCTGGTTGTACCCTGTGGCCATGCGAGGCTGGGGATGACATTTAGAGTGTGACCTTTGTGATCAGAACAAAACTTCCCAAAGCAGAGGAGCTGATTAACTATATTTCTGTTATAACAACATCATTGGCCATGTGTCTACCTTTGTACTTTCGGTTCACTTACACAAACAGCAGATTGTTGCCTTATAAATCAGAGAGACACCAATATTATTCCTTATCTTTATATTGAAATGCAAGTACTTAATTTAATCTCAACTTTCATCCTATAAAATTTGAGTTTTAATTAAAGCTCATTAACAAAGGTCAAATTAGGTGATATGACTTTAAAGCTGTGCTAAGAACTTTCAACTATGAACTGTTATCTATTGTTACCAAATAAAGAATCCAGCAGTAAAACTGATAAGAACTGGAGTCATTCTTCCTGAAATCACACCAATTGCTATGTTACTGTTACTGTGCCATAGATACAAGCTCTTATCTTTGTTAAAAACTGACTTATTGACATGATCTCCTTTCAGAAAAATACCCCCAGCTCTATTAAGGAGTATGTCTCTTGCACTGTTCAAGTATAACTGCAAACACAAACTACCAGTATCATTTGTTCAAATGTAATAAAAATAGTTTCCATATGTAATTCTGGACAGGTTTCTTATGGATCAAACCAGTTTTGATCAATTACTGTTTTGATCAGTGTTGTTTTGATCAAAATAACTGGTTTTGTGAGATTTTAATTATTTTCTTGATGAGTTTTTTTGGTGAGATTGTTGTGAGATTTCATTATGTTTGTGGTAAACAAAAAATTTATTTTCTTTTATACATTCATATTTTTAATACATAACACCAGATACATATTAAATGACCACATTTATGACCAAATGTGGTCATTTAAATGACCACACCAGAAATACTAATGTTGTCATTTAAATAAAAGCATAGTTTAGTTTAGTATTAAGAGGCTTCAAGTGCTGAGGCGCAGAGCTACTAGCCTACACATTCCAGACTGAGCCTGCCTAGTGATCATAATGCCCAATGATTTAAATGCCAAAACATGTAAACCCATGATATTCAAACAAGTAAACAGCCACATTGCCCACATAAACTTCCTCACTGCAAGACTTTTATAATCTTATCTGCATGTTTCAACATCCCAAGACTATTTACATGTAATATTTAATATGCTACACAGTTCAGTAATGTGTTTTCAAGTGGGCAGAATGACAACATGAAGGTTGGCGTTCACTTCCATGACTGAGGGTGTAGAAAAGGTGTTACAGATATTTACAGATGCCGAAGTTAATGCCGCTACACATTGTCCCACCTTTTAGCCTCCTGTCATCTTCGGGAGAACATTAAAAAGACCCTAAAAAGAACTGTTTTCTGGTTTTAGTCAGGTGGTACCTGAGTGTAGAGTGCTTAACACAAAAGCAGTGTTCCTGAACACAGGGACTGCTGGCTCTCCAGTCTTCTGAATATGGGGATTGTGAAGCTGATCTTTTTTTGCGAAGTGTTGGAGATCTACTGATGTGAGACATTATTAATGAAAGAAACTTGTAACACAGCCTTTTTCTTCCTGTTTTCATGTCCTGTAACTCATAACAAGCAGACAAAAAATATGTAACAAAACTAAATAGCACAAGAGGTGGAAGCTGGACTGCCTTAGAAATACGGACAGTCTAATGCTTATGGAAATCTGGGGTCACTGCGGAGACACCAGTGCAGTTGTGATGGCTGCAGATTCAAATCCAAGAAATACTACTTTTTTTGCCTCTCTGTGTGCTAGGAAAATTTCAGTCTATTTGTACCTACCAGTTAATATTTTACCCAAAGAAGGTACCTTTAATCCTTTAAACAGTTCTCTTATAAAGATATTAAGGCAATGGCACACCTAAATTGTGACACTTAGTCATGATCACAAGAACACATGAGATGTCAGCAGATGCTTCAGATAGTTCTGCTGCTTCCTATGTGAATTTATAAACCATCGTAATAATAATCCTAGCTCAACAACAGTAACTCTAGCTCAATTCATGTTCTTACGGGGCAAACTTATCCTTTTCTTCTGAATAGTCAAAGTTCTGCTGTGGAAGGCAATAAACTGTAGGAACTAGGTGGGACACATCAGCTGTATGGCAGATGAGAAAAGTTAAGCTACCAAGCAATAGATGCTTCCAAAGGGACAGTTGCTAGGAGAAGATCCTCAGGGACTTGACCCAGACAGCAACTGTGCCAGAAGGGAACCATACACATCCTGTATACAGAATTTATGTCCAACCCAGCAACTTCTGAATGTAGCCATACTTATCTTTTGCTGACCCCATCATGCCTAATTTAATTATTGCGCCCTGTAGAGATAAGAATTGTCTTCCTTGTTTTCCTAAACAAGATAACATCAGAATTGCAATTTGGCAGGGCTCACTGGTAAGTTCACTGTGTTGCCACATGGAAAATTAGCCAGTAGAACAACAACAAAACCAAACCCTTTTCAGTCAGCAAATAAATGGGTATCAGGACAAACAGAAGGAAGGATGTGTGACTGTGACCCAGCTTCTTACCCTAATTGGGCGTTTTGAAAGCCAGCTGGAGAGATAGAAGATGTAGGTGTACCTAGGGGCTTTTCTCCATCCCTTTCTGGACAGTCTGCTCAGTCCTTCCTATCTATCTGGGCAATAATGAAACAAATGTTTTAAAGAGGCAGTGCTGCACACCGCAAAGGTGTACATGATACACTAAAATGAACTCATGATCTTGTCTCAGGTTAATGATACCTAAAAATAATACCCTTTTTCTACCTTGGAGTAATATAAATCATTTTTCCATTTATATGATTGTTCAGTTCATAGAATAGATATATATTCCTGTTCCTGATAAAATCTATACATTACGTTCAGTAATATTCAGGAATGTAAAGATAGTAATATCCTCCTACAGAGAGTAAATTTACTTGTTCTTCCTAAAGGCAAATGAGCTACAGCCAAAATGAATAGGGATGTGATTTATTCCTTCCCATTAGCAGCTCTTCACTTCTGAAATCTTCAGATCTAGTACTTTCTGGCCTCTGTTAAGGGGTGTCAAGCTATTCTGCTGTGCTGCAATGCCCTTTGGAATCACAGGATGTTCTTAGGCTGTCATGATGCAGCTCTAATCTACACCAGAGTACAAATCAGGACCAACCTTGAGACAGTGGTGGCACCGTACCTCTCCTCCCAGTCTGTGCATCCAGCTCTCTAATAGCCCACTGAATCTCTGGAATTCATTTTTCTTAGGTCTGGGACACCAAAGTTCAGAAAGTTCAGTCTTATGGATGAGCCATGTTCTAATAGCAGCAGCTGGTCACAGAGAAATCTGCAGCTGGATTCAAGGTACCCTGAATTATGGAGTTATTGATCGCATTGAACAGGAATTCAGGCTTGTATTTTTCAAAGATCACAATCCAGTGCTTGCTGCCTGATTTGGGGCATGAAAGGTTGATTTGCAAAGGTGTCCAGGCAAGCCTGCCACAGCAGCATATGTTGGGTAAGCATTGTGTGTGCTCATTGCCTGTTCTTTAAGAATGTAGACATATAAAGCTAAATTTTCCAAATGGCATATAAATTACATATGTAAGTTATATTTTAGAAAAACAGAAGTTATTACGAGTATTTTGAGATTTTACTACCAAAACTGAGCTGGTTTTAAGGGGTTCAATTTCAGGAGTGGTGATCACCACCTTAAAGGTTCCCTTATAGAATCTCAGAGTAGGCCAGTATAATTTTTTTGACACCTATTAACTTTTTCAGCATTATATACAAAATAAGCTTTGGATTTCTTTCACCTCAACAGCTTCAACTTGCAAAACAACAACAAAAAATTAACAAAACTTGAAGGATCCATTTGAAAACCATGAATAAATCATTCATTGTTGTCTTTTTGATGTTTTACGTAGCTTCTCTGAAGAAACCTCCTGATGGCCACCATCTGTTGTAACTCCTAAGGGCAAGTTAGGACTCTGCAAGAGATCTGCAGGGCCCCCTAAAACAGTTCTGAGAAAAATGAAAGACTTATTCCAGCAGAGGCAAGAGAGTTCACAAACAAAGGCGTTATTCATAGCTTTATCGCAGCTTGGAGTGAGGGTGTGAAAATATTGAGAAAGCTTTGTCACTGATTTCTAGTTAAAGCTTGCAAAACACAATTGCTTTGCAAGCCTTGTTTTAGCTGGTAATATATTTTAGTTTAAGTCACTGGTACATAACACGTGCTTGTAGGGTGGTTGCTACACCAGCTTTTCAGGTGGACAGCTGTAACTGAACAAAGATTAACAGGTCTTGGCTATATGCAAAGGGCTCACAGTTCCTTAAAAACAATGCTCATATGAAGAATTCTGTTTTGTGAGTCTGCTCCAGTTCTTCAGAACAATGCAAAAGGCAAACAAAAACCAGCAAATGAATGGTTTTGGTGTATCCAAAATCTGTGTAACTGACATTATGCCTGACACATCCCTGAAGTTTCTGGAGTGGCTTTAAAATACGTGTTAGGGGTCAGTTACACTCCCATGGGCAGCCACAACAGGAGAACTCAGTGTAATTGCCAGCCACCCCCTTGAGACAATGAGAGAGCTTGTGTTAAGCACTTCCAGGGCTGCTTTTCCACACATGTAAAATGAGGTTATACAACAGGGTGCACCAGTTTGTCTCCTGCACACTAGTATAGGTGACTAATTAAGTAACTTCTGAATTATTTAAATTATTTACATTTAGCAAGATGCACAAAAGCAAATAGCAGGGATAAAAAACCACCAACACCACCACCCCTGCCCCACTATACTGCGGAGCTTCCGTGCAGATTTGTGGAGTGAGAAAACCATGTTTAAAAAATGTCTTTCTGCTGAGGAAGAATGCAAAAGGCATGTTCCTAGAAAATAGTAAATTCAAGGAACGCTGTTTATTTGTAATCAAGCCATTTTTCACTTGTGGATGAAAAAGGCTTTCAGGAATCTTCTCTCTTCTTGAGGACCCTAGCTGCTAATTTTGATACTTTTAAAACAGTATTTTCTTTCCTGTAAATGCTTTTTTTTCCCATGTGGTAAACAAACTAAACTGACTGCTTTACTGGCACTAAAATACATGAAGTCAACAAACTGCAAAAGAGAGAAACTGTCTTTCTTCCATTCCCCATCTGCTGCAGGCAGCTGAAGAGTTACTTATAGCAACCGTGGATTAGGAAGAAAAATCACATTGCTGTAGAAACTGCCAACAGTAGACTCACTTGGAGAGCTTGGCATTATTTGTAGACATTTCCAAACATTATTTGTTCTTTTTTAGGGCCCGTTTCAAAATCCGTCAAAGCCAGAGACAAGACTTCCTTTAATTTCAATGGCTTTGGAGCAGATTCACAGCAGATAGCCTGTGGCACCTCCAGCTCCAGCATTTTTAGCACTGTGTTTATGTAGTCAAATTTCCAGTTGCAGAGAGACAACTGGACGACGCTACAGAATCCACTCATCACAAATGTGAGCCAACAGCACCTACTGGATAGTGATGCATAGTCTGCATCACCAGGATTGATACAGTTAAGTACAATCTCCTTCATCACACCTGTATTCTCAGGAACAGGCTGTTTCTCATATCTAAAAGGACAAAATGGGAGGGCTGGCTGCCAGCTTCTGCAAAGCCTGGCAAGTCAGCATGGCCCAAGAAGAAGCAAGGACCCTGAAGGAAGTATCGTGAAAACGTACAGTGGCCAACAAACTGAAGAGCAGCTGCCCTCACCCTGACTTTTGCAATAGCTTCAATATGAAACAGTTGGGTTGGGGGCTCCCAAACTGCAGCCAGTGAAGTTTTGCATGCAGGCCAAAAGGGACTCCTTGTTTGCAGACATCCTCAGCAGAACCAGCTGATAATCACAGTTATATGGTCTCTTCCAGGAAGGGGATGGGTGTCTGGGCACTGACTGGGCCATATGCATCAGCTAATTAGAGTATGGATCGGCCTTCTCCAGAGTCGGGAAATCCAGTCTGAATATTCCCATCTAAGCAGTGCCATATACCCTTTGTGTTAATCAGTCAGAAATAATGTGGGATCTGCTCCAAGTGTTCCATGGTTCTGTAGCTGAGGTAAGTCTTGATTTTCAAGTGCAGTAGGAAAAGAAACATGCCTCCACCAGAGTGCCTTTTCTTCTCCTTTCCTCTACTTCCCACAATTGTCCTACCCATTAAACAATTATGAACTGTATCTTGAAAACCCTGATCTTAGTTCTGCTTTATTTCTGAGCAAAATGACTGAACCGAAGGTCCAGAAAGGATTTAGGATTGAGAAACACTCTTAAATGCTCACTGGATGCAGCACACATACTTTAATTTGCAAGAAAGCTTTGGAGTTAGAGCTGCCTGGCATACTGTTCAATATGTGCATTACCTTCAGCTCAACAGTGCAGTGCAGGTGGCATTTCTGCAATGCGGGAATTCGACCAAACATCTCTGCTTCCTGCATCAATGTGATTCAGTTGCTGGCTCACTGATCCGTGTCTAAATATAAGTGCATGTTCTTTCAGTGTCAGGTTATGGTGGTATAAATTAATAATAATTGCATAGAATTCAACTGAGTTAATGCCAAGCACAGGAGGATTGCAATAGCTAAAGGCACTTATTTGTACTGACCCTTGTTTGTACTGTATTTCTGCTCACCCAATGGCCTTGTAAACCTGATGGGTATATTTTGTAAGGAAGTTCAGAGGCTGGGCTGGCTTCCCAAAGTCCATCGTCAGCCTTTGGAATGTGCACATAAGACTCCCAAGCAGTTGTGATTATTGCGATTCTAAACCACTGTTTTAACTTCTGGCCTTCTCTTCTACTTCCTAGCAGGTATAAAAACTGTAGTTCTATATAGTTAAGAGCTTAGCTTTCAAGGGAATGCTTTTAAGACATCTAATTTGGGGTGTGGAATTCTAACCAGACACAACACTTCAAAATGATGCTTACTTGGGACAGCACAGATTAACCTGTGTACGTGTAAAAAGGTGGACAGGACATGATACAGTAATTGTAGACATTGCATTAGCATCCAAAAGAAGCACCTAAATAATAAGTATTAAAAATAAAGCAATCCAAAACTATCAAACATATCTAGAGGAACACTGTGTTTTCCCATCTCATAATTCCTCGTGTTTCTCATTTTCCTGATTCTCCCCTCATTCTTACTATTTTATCTCTTTGTTGGTGTTGTAAAGGTCTCAGCTTTAATGTTCACACAATGAGGCCTTTGATGTAGGAGCTTTATCTCACTTTCCCATGTGTCTAACAGCAGCATGTGTCAACTTTACCTTTTCAGCTCATGAGAAAAGCAATACTCTAATCAATGTCTTCTTTTTAAACTCACTTCACATGGAATGAGACATTTATACAATAGACCTCACAATGGCCATTGCAATGACTTATCATCAACACCTCTGTGTATTCTCAGACACAATCACCATTATATGTTAGAAGCAATCTGTTTGATGTTCTATTGCTCCTGTTGTTGCAAACAGCAAAGAGGAAGGAGAAATGCTGATGACGTGACATCTCAAGAAGGCAGCAAAAAGAGAAGTGATGGGACAAGCAAGACGAGTGCCATGCAAGGCACTGTGCTGAGAATGTGGCTTGGGATCACAGTTCTGATTTCTCTTGCTCTGTGTTTGGCTGTGGAGGAAGCAACTTCTGATGAAGGAACCCCTTGCTCAAAGTACCAGGTAGCTTTCAACCGCTCATGCTATGAGTTTGTCAGACTCCAACGTACCTTTGCAAGTGCCCAGAGCTGGTGTGAGAGAAGAGGAGGGCACCTGGTCTTTATTGAAAATGAGGAAACTCAAGAGTTCTTACAAAAACATATTGCTGAGGATCAGGAATGGTGGATAGGACTGACCTCAGACTCCTTGCTGAACGAAACTTCTGACGGTAGGTGATTTGGAAATCGTGTCTTCTTTAAAAATGCATGAGCCCATGATGCTTACTTCTCCTGGTAACAAATGCGATTAGTCCCTCTGTAGACACCTGCTGAAAAGCCACTGTGTTTTGGTTTTGTGACTTCAGATTTGTATTAAGATGGTTTTAATTGCCTGCTTCACTTCCCAGTTGCATGTTTTCACCCTTTCCATTGGATCTTGTGGTCGTGTGAACACATGGTGCATCAGATCAGTTTGCTGAGTTAGTGAATAAAATGTGCTGTGTTAGGTCTCAAGGGGAAGAACAAGCTGAGCCAATTTATCACACTAGGAAGTGCTGCAAGATCTGATGCAAAGGAAATGGTGGAATCTTGTGGCTGGGAGCACAGGGAGAAGTGGTGGTGGCTCCTGTAATGATTACATTCAGTTAAAATGTAGTTGAAGATTCCTACACACACTAAACCACCTCTGCTTCAGTAGGAGCTGGGCTACAGTCCTGCTCTGCAGGTTCTGACTCTGTAATTGTATTAAATGTGGGAAATAAACATTCAGGACATGCTTACTTTGTTCACAGGGTCAATGATTTGGCTGGACACTTCAATTATAAGCTACAGTAACTGGTACAAGGATCAGCCATCTCCCTTCTCATCCACATGTGGGTACATCCTGAAGAATGCCAAGTATCAGTGGGGTGTGGCTGAAAACTGCAGCCAGGAATTCGACTTCATTTGTGAGTTTGGTAAGATACACAACAGCTGGATCTGAGAAGTGAACATGCCGTGTTCCATACTATGCATAAATTGCCTTCTTGCTTTAAGGGTGTCTGCACAATAACTAAAATCAAGCTTATTAAAAGTGTACAAGCAAAAAGCCATATAACCCCAGCAGGTGCTCTTTTTGCAGTGTGCTGGTGTAAGATCTGGTACAAAGAAAGGAAGAACCCTGAATTCACCAGGAGATGTAGGTGCTTGGCAACTAGCCATTAAGGTCCAGGTTTCCAGCAGAGGGCTAGTAGAATAGAAACTGATTTGAGAGTGGATCTAAATGTGTAGCAGTCCATGCCTGTAGTGGACATAATCCAGCTAGCTTAAACCAGTTTGAGAGCAAGCTTTCCTTGTTTCTTCTCAGACCCTTCCACCAGGTGAAGTCTAGGGGCTTCCCCAGGATAAGGAAGAGGAGAGAAACCTGTACTTCCTGGTGGATAATCTGCAGACCCCTTTGTCCCTTAAATTGTGACCTGGAGCAAACAGTCCTGGAAAGGAATACCGGCAATATCGTCCCATTCAACATGTAGATACAAGGGAAATCAGTGCTCCCCACACTTTGCTCATAAGCCAAGTGTTTTAAACTGTAACTAGAACTAAGGTCATAAGCACTGGAAGGACAGTCTGGCTGCAGGCTCACTCATACAAAAGCCTTCGAATCCGGTACACAAGTACAGGTTTCCACAAGCCCTAGAACTGCTACTGCCCTTGTGCAGTACTGTGCTGCTTCTGATGTAATTAACACATCATTCCACCAACAGCAAAGCTAATAATGTTTGGGTTTCTGTCCTGATTTTCTGTTCTACATCCCCTCCCTCCCCTTCTCCTTCAGCACTCCCATGGGAGTCAATCCCACATCCCCAGCATGTCCCACCTCTGCAAACATTTCTCACTCTCGCAGTTCCCTCCCCAGCAGTTCTGTGGCTGCTCCAGAGCTCCAGCTATATGTGCTAGCAGTTGAATCCCACATTGTGGAACAGACAGACACTGGGATGTAATACCAACTCCTATTAGAGGCACTGACGTGACTCCCTCTAATACCTACCTATTGATTTTCGTTAAATTTTAGGGTGTTTACAGCTATATGTCAAACTTGGCTGCAGATGACTAACATTAAAAATAATGGGGGAGAAGAAACTGGCAGACAGCACAATTCCTGAAGCTTATTTTCCTTGCAAAAACAGACTAAAATTGTTTTTCCATTACAACCATGGTAGACAACTGTCTGTTTGTAAGGAAACTGTCATCTGTTACCATAGGATCTGACTCCAAGCCCATAAAATTCAAAGAGTGTTTGCATTATTGAGCAACCATGTCCTACACTACATCCATCATTCCATTACCCAGGAAACCAAGAACAGAGTGAGGCAATTATAGCCTTGTTTTCAGTATCTACAGCCCATGGCCACTAATACACATACAGATTTTAATAACAGGGTAGACTCTCTTAACAGCTCTGCATGCAAGGAATTAGATCAAATATCCAAAAGAAACAGGGACAATATTTCCATTAGTTTCTCTAGGTGTGGAAGGCATGGAAGTTCCACAAACAGACATAGTGATCTTTAACACCTTCATGCACAGCTTGATTCACATCAACATGCAGTTTGAAACTTCAAATGAAATGTATAGGTAGCTCCAAATGGTACCGCTGTTTTAATTTATTATCTCTGATTTCTGATAACTTATCATCGTGATCATCTGACAGAGGTATGTGTGCAACCAACCTGTGTTCTGTCTTCATCTTTTCTTCGGCCACTGTCTTAGCACTGTTTGTGCTTCTCAGTGCATATAAAAACTTCTGTTATTATTATTTCTTACCATTTCTATTCTACCGTTTGGTGCTTTGTAGGTTAGCAATTTGTTGTAGTAAAAATACACATATCAAACCAGGGTTCGTACTTAGGAACACAGACCAAGTTCTATACATTTTTCCATGTAAAAGCTGTTGAGACAGCAAATATGATGAGAACACTTCACAAAGCAAAGAACAAAAAAATGCTTGAGATGATAGTCTGTATGAGAATTGAACAGCAAATTACTTTTTAAGCTTATTTAGAAAGCTCTAATCTGTAAACTAATCATGTTGCTATAGTTACAGCCAGGCTTAGATTTAGCCTTTGAATAACAATAGCACACAATTGCTGCAGTGTGCACACATTGGCACTGGTAATCAAGGTTCTTAAGAGGAATGATCACAACAGCAACTGCAGGACAATGTTTAAACCTGAGGCAGCTGAAACAAAAACATGATACTCCCATACGAGAGCAGCCTTTCGCATCCTCCTCTGCAGGGTATTAAGTATCCTGATTACTGCAGGAAACTAAGAATTCTGAAAGATAATTAACTGTCCCAGATTAATCAAAGAATGAGGTGTATGCATTTAGAGATATGACCTTACTCTTTCAACCAGGTGTGCTGAATGAAGTCAGTCAAATATCACACAGGAACAAAGATGTCTCTGTAGCAGAAATGGGATCACGTCCCATACTTAATATGAAAACTATTCTCCAGAGCAATTACCTCAATATCTCACTGCCACAAGGCTCCTTTGGAAGTAAGGAATAACTAAAACTTCCAGTACTGCAGGTCAAACAAATTATAAGTGTTTTCCACGAATAAGATGTATATTTTTTATTAAAAATGTTGTCTTTTTTGTTTAAAGCAGTAAAAAAAGAAAAGACTAGATCTACTACTTTGGATTTTAAGAAATAAAAAATATTTTATTTTTTGTTCTTTTTTATTATTTTCTTCTGTTTAGCTTAAAAGGGAGAAAAGGGAAAAGAAAAATAAACAAAAATTAGCATTTGCAGAAGAATTGTAGCAGGATTTTTTGGAAATTCAAAAGGCTAAATCTGCTCTTCTTTTCCCCTGTTAGAGTCTGGCCAGAGCATTGCTTGTGATAATTACAATGCCACTGTACAGTGTGGGTCAGGAGAAGTTATTCAAATTGGAGAGAGCTTCTATGGACGGAAGACCCCCCACTACTGTGTATCGGAGACTCCTCTCCAGTATGATGCAGATGAAGACTGTAGCTGGATCAGTGTCAAAGATGAAGTAGCAGGTACTATGTTAGGATATTGCTTGCCAGAAGCATACACTAAGTGTCAAAGCCCCTGGCCCCTATAATACTTTATTTTGTATCTATCACAGTAGAGTTAGTAAATGGGAAAGTGGATTATTCCTAAACTGAAGAGAATTGCAGAGAACTTCTGACATGGAGGAGATTCCCACAGGAGGCTGGAGAGAAAGGAGGGACTTTGTGAGGACCAAAGATTCAGGGGAGGAGAAGGGGAGCAAATGGAGAACAAGAGTGGACCTGTTTCCTCTCACTGTGTGTAGAAAACGTGTGTACGCTCATTCCCTGACGAACACAGTGGGAGGCCCTAGGTTTGACAGACATGGAAGAGGATACATCCATGCAAACCCAACTCCAAACCAGGAGGCGTGAAAATGCTGGCACCCATGGAGACACGAGAGCAGGAGGGATCTGCTGCTGCTACCTTGTGTTGAGTAGGCAGCTTGTTGCAGCTACAGGGCTCTGCTGTTGGCATGACTATGGCCTGTCCCTATGGTGATTCTTTGGGCTTTCAGCCAAAATTAAACAAAACACATAACTTCTTTTACCCTCTCAGCTTTATTCCAATAAAGTGGAATGGTGCTAAGAAATACCAGGCAATAAGGAACACACAGAAGTCACAGTCATACTGGGAGCCTGTCTAGAAATCAGTGCCATGATATTGCTCCCCTGCCCCTTTTTGTTTCTGTAATCATCTCTCATCTGAGCTGTTCTGACAAAGACAAAACTCACTAGTTCATATAAAATGGTCCTTCTTCCCAGGCCAGTGTCATGGTCTTCAGGCCTGCCAGGTGGCAGCAGATGGCACTTTCTTTGGAGATCCTTGTCCAGCTTCCAGAAGCTATTTGTCCGTTCAATATCACTGCAAGGAAGGTAAGAGGGCTATTAACCCCAAAAGCCTGTTTTGCTTTATGCTGCAACAGTGTGACCATTAATACTTACCTTAAAAATAACTGCTCCATCCTCAAGGAAGGACCTGGAGGAGCAGTGACCACTAAAAATAGGCACAAATGTGCAGCTTCCCTGTCCTAACTGAGGGGTTTTGATAGGATACAAAGACAGGAAATTCAGTCACATAAAACACACTTAAATGAAATTATGTTCAGAAAGAAGAGTCTTGATCAGTAGGTATGGAAAAGAATCAGCTCCATACCACTAAAACACTCAAATTAGCAGCATCGACGCTGCTTTGGTGAAGCCTGCTCTCAATAAATGAAAATGATTAATTCTGTAAGAAATGTAGACAAACAATGGCATTGAATGTTTGCATTATGTGTTACAGGTCTGCAGCTGATTGTAACAGACACATGCTTTGTCTTCGAAAATATCACAGTTAGTTTGACCTGGCTGCTCTCTCCATACTCTGGCAACCTTTCCTGCATCATTAGCACTGGGGATGGACACACCATTGATCCTTACTACCCTCTAACGTAAGATACACCCTTCCTGTGTCATCAAAGAAAGAGTAAAATTTCACTGCTTGCATTTTATTGAACGCTCCAAGTTTCTTAAATGGGGTGTCAAAAATTAAGTAGATTGATAATAGACCTTACATACAAGACATTTGGATTCTGCAGAAACTTGTTTTGAAATTAACACAGAATTATAGGTCAAGCTGCCAACCGTAATCTTTCTTCTGCTTATTATGACAAGTGATTCCTGTTTCTTACTAAGAGAATCTATCCTAGATCCTAAGACAAAAAATTACTGAAAACGTGTGCGTAATTGCCAAAGAAACAAGAAAACATTAATTTCTTAAGTTAAAAGAGTATTTTTTTCATAATATTTAACATAATGCAATGGCATTCTAGAGTTTTCTTTTGCATAAAAATTGTGCCTTTAAAAGAACGAACGTTTTTCTGCCCAATTTAAATTCAGGTTTTGTCCTAGTGCTAGGAATGACAGAGAATGGCTCTAGAAATTCATCTGTCTGCTAATGAAATCCTACTCAACTCAACTAGGAAAGTAAGAGTAGAAGAATGAAAACCAGAAAGTAGTAACATACTTGGAACATTTAAAATAAACATTCCTTCAGAGCTGCAGACATGGGCTTGTAGCTGTAAAGAACTCGAAAAAACCTCTTTGTTAGTGAGCCTTTACATAAAATACATTTACTAGCTGTAAGCAGAGGCTTGTTGTTTTTATTGGAAGCCCTTTTACCTGCGGAGTCGCTCACAGTCATGCTTATTTGTTTTCCGTGTCCAGTTTGATATCCGCTTTTACAGGAATTGCCTTTTCTGGTCTGATCTTGTCATTGGCATGCTTTTGAAGTGCAGTCAGAATGAAACCTTTTTCTTTATTAAAACAGCTAATCAAAAATAGGTATTATCGAGGATGATACGTCCTGATCTTTTTTGCATTTGATAGGTGGTACCATGATAAGATTGTGAAGAGTTCAGAGAGAATAGTGTCAGGAATATTGCTTATTTGCCTTCCACGGTGTATGTCCTTCAAGAAGGACATCCTTAGGTCCTTTTCACCATCTCCCTATGCTTGTTAGTAATGATAGCAACTACCACAGACTTCACATCATTCATCTCCTATTGCTATCACAACCAGAGCTGCATCGGGCCCAGGAGCGAAAGAGACATTTTTGTTGTCTTTTCATGGGCAAGTGTAGAAGTAGCTGCAAATAAAAAAATTAAAAAGCAAGGGAGTGCTCTGACAAATGCAGCTTGCACTGATATGTCTAAGAGACAGTAAATAGGAAATAAAATACAGAGAATTAAGAGCATCCCTGGCAGTCTTCAAGGCCAGGCTGGACAGAGCCTTGGGCAACATTGTCTTGTGTGAAGTGTCCTGCCCATGGCAGGGGGTTGGAACTGGATGATCTTACGGTTCTTTCCAACCCAAACCTGCCTGTGATTCTATGATTCTGTATTCTAATGTGCATAGTCACATGTCTGTGCTCAGAGCCAAGTCACAAACCAGATCTAATGCCACATGTTACTGAACCGTAACCCACCTACTTTACAACACAGTCTACCTACCCTTATAGATATGCTTTGAGAATGACCACCCCTGATACTCAACCTTAATGACACTATAGCTGGAACAAAGCAGCATTCTTCAATCCTAAAAATTCTACATAAATAGATGAAAGATTACAGAGAGAGATCCAAGTCAGAAACTTGGGAACTGTGACCACTGTTATCACCTAAGGCTAAGGACCCCCCAGGACAGTTTTCCACCGCAAGCAGCTGTTCTCTTTCTATTCTAGGCTGGTCAGCAACGTCACATACAGATATTCATCTCCTGGAGAGTTCACTGTCTTTGTGGAATGCACCACCAGTGAATGGCATGTGATGGCGCAGAAGCGGGTGACTGTTCAAGATAAGATGGATCAACTAAGCATTACTGGGTGCTACAGCCAGTATGAATCTGGGAACAGCTCTCACTGCAGTACACTGTATGGGGAGTTGTTGTGGATTCAAGTTGAACTCAGTGGAGGTGAGAGTAATTATCTGCATGAGGTAAATGCCAGAATAAACATTACGCCACCCATGGGATAGAAGCAGGATTTTCATTATGCAGAACAATGCTTCCTTTTAGTGAATGATTTCCCTCTAATTGTCATATTCCTGCAACTGCATGCTCTCAGCTCCATTGGAGGGGTTCTTCCTCAGGGCTATTACACCACCTCAACTATAGGTATAAGCCCTTTCTCCCTCTATGCAGAGCCGACAAAGCATGAGCATAACTTTAGTCACACAAATCCACATGAAGCCAGTAAGAATATTTCCATTTTGAAGATAGGAATCCACAGAATTGCTTCTCTCTGAGGGTATAAGGAGTCCACACTGAGCTGGTCACACTCGCTGGTGTACATTTCGTTCCCAGAATCCACATACATATGATTCAGCAGTGTGTGTTTGAATTCTCTTGACTGCCCTAAGACTCCCAGCAGAAAACACAACAGACTTCCGTAGGGAGTCTAAAGGGGCACAAAAGCACTTGAAGTGACTTTATCAAAAATGACTGCATTGCTGCAATGTTCCTGGGACTCCTTTACAATACTGAACACTGCACAATCCAGCAGCCTGTTACACAAACTGTGAGAAATCTGAACTGTCTTTTTGCAGGCAGTGGAGTGACCTACATTATACTGGCAGATAACATGACACTCACTCAATCCAGTGCAAAGGAAGGAGTTATGCCTCACAATCTGACACTCGACAGCACCTCTCAAGAGCTGCTAGGCCCAGGGATACATCAGCTGGAAATCAAAGCATCCAGCAACACAACCGCATCGGAGATCTCTGAGAGCATCACTGTTCACCTCATTGAGCCAGTATCTGGTCTTCAGGCTGCAGTAGTTTCTCACACTCTGCAGCTGGGGGAGGATTTGGAGGTGAATGTCTCTGTGTCTCATGGTGCCCCAGATAAGCTGAAGTTTGAGGTGATTGGATCTAATGAAACTCACTGTCACAAAGAAGATGGTCCTCACAGGGGACCTAGGACGTACATCATTCCCATGCGCTCTGAAGGTACAGCATGCTGACAGCTTCTGTATTTCTAAGACACTCACAGCTGAGTAGAGAAGTTCACATAAACAGCATCCTGGGGTAGGGGACAATAAAGTACAGCTGAATTTGGTAGCTTTTCTAACTGCTCAGACTTGGTCTGCAGAACAGTGTGAACAGCACTGTCTTACCCACTTTTGAGCAAGTAAATTAAACTGGCAAATGAGTCTGCACATGGAGACCGAAAGCAAGACTTCAACTGTTTTTTGCTGTAATAATGCATAGCGAACCAGGGTTTCTTTTTTCATAACACAACTTGATTTAAGTACAAATGATGACATTTTCCTGAATCTCAAAGAGTTTTCCTCCTGTTCCTTCATATGTGTAACTTTTTAAATTTACACACCTCTGCATTTTACACCACAGTAAATAATAATCTGAGGCTATCTCAGTAGAGCTAAAGAAAAGGGGAGCTTTTCTCTGTGTCGGTCTGTAACACTTAGTTTTTGTCGGACTTTCTTATGAATAAGCTTTTTAGTAATTTTTTCTTTCCATTATTAAGAAATCAAAGTGTTTAAAATGTGGATTAAGGAGATTGTCCTTAAGAGTTAATTCACTGGCAGAAGATAAAAAAGTTTCCTCCTCTAATGAACTATTCAAATCCCATGCCAAAGCTGGAACACTAAAGCTATTTATAATTTCATTTTATGTTCTAAAATTATTTAATATTGAAAGTGTTACTGGGTGTCCCTATACCCATTTGAACATCCCTTCCCTTCAGGCAGAAATATTAAACAAGGCAGCTGCTCTCTCAAGCTGCCTAAATTCATTTGGACTGCCATATTTGCACATCCCTAGTCTCCTGTGTGGTGATATCATAGCTAGCTGACAAAGAATAGCATTGCAAGTCCTAGGACAAAGGCAGCTGTGTTATTAAAAAGCTGAGATAAAGAGAAATAACATTCCTTGAAAAGCCTTTCAGCAGTGGAAACTCATCACGAAAGCCCCAAAGCTATTATCAGAAAAGAATAGGATTTTCTTTAGGAATTGGATTTTATATCCCAAACATGACGGGCTGGTCCCACTGCTATTCTTAACTGGCTGTTTGTCTTCTGTAGGTACTTTCCTAGTGAAAGTGGTGGCCATCAACGCCTTCTCAAACATGAGTCTGGATCTCGGGTTCATCACTGTGTTGGCAAACAGTTCTCATAAAAAAGGTAATTGCATTAATCTGGCAGTGCTGGGTTTGACCACGTAAGTGTCTTTTTGCAATCAGAACATATCACAGAGTGTTTATGGTTTGCATCTAGTAATTGCTTTCCTTCTAGCAACAGTGCTGAAAACATTTGCGGAGGCTTCTTCCTGATGAAGGCAGATTCTCTGGCTTTGAAGTAGTCATAAATCATCATCACTCTGAATATGTTACACATTGCACATTTGTTGTTTGTCCTAGAAATAATTAGTGAAGTTTACAGCTTGGGACATAGCTCTGAAACCAGGAAATATTTGCATCACAGCAGTTTCATAAATTACTGTCAGTAAATGCTTCTAGATGGCTCACCCTTGTATTTACAAAACAGATTATACCAGTAATAAAGTGACTTTAGTACTAATCTCACTGAGACTTCCCTCATTTTTAATTTGTACATCTATGAAACTCCATCATATGAACTTGTGTTTATTTACACCGTTATGTTTGAAGAATCAGGATCATCTTTTTTATACTATATGACTAGCTTGTTTTTGCAATTTTACCTATTGTAACTAGTCTGCTTATCACAGTTCTAGAGTCTGATTCTTACAGCACATCTTTCAGACTGCCAGTCATCAAATCCTGTGTATTTAAGTCATATTCACTGAGGATGTCCGAAAGCTTTACAGGTACCACTAAAATATTTGGCTCTTTTTTGTATTCAGCAGATTCCGCTAAGGAGGAAGGCATCTCTGAAGCAAACATCCAAAAGACAAATGTAAGCATTATTTCCAGATCTTTCTTTAAAATTGAAATGCTTAGAAGTTTTTCTTACCACTAAAAGTGCTGCATAAGATACTGCAAAGAATTATCTGTAGCATACTCGATTATGGACTAGACTTGCTATGCCCCATATGGTTTAACATAAAATCTACACCAAAAGCCTCTGAGACAAATGTGTTTACAGGCATTCAATCTACAATTCATAGCAGAGTGCAAGTACTAATTACAAGATTAGAGAAAATGAACTCTTCACAATCATTCAGTTTTAAAAGTTGCAATGTGCTTACATGAATGTCTTTAATTATCTCCTTGACTAAAGCAAACCTGCCTTTGAGGGGCTATCCTTCAAGCAGAGTTTAATATATTAATATACTGTTTCTAAGTGTTTTCTGCTTCTGTGTTGGAATGTTTAAGTTACTTTGCAAAGAAGAAATTTCCAATTTATGTCAAACTGAGAAACTAATGATACACCAATTGCTAGCAGCTGCAAAGATTTAATAAAATTACTGAATGGAATATTTTGTTCTCATAAAGGTCTAGTTTTTAAGTGTAACACTAGCAGATAGATGTCTGCTACAGGAGACGTGCTGCTTCACAGATTGCCTGTAATAACATATTGCATCAGAGACGTATCAGTCTAATTCAGAACTAAGTTCATCACAGTTGTTGCACAGAAAGACAAACTCAGCCACCTCCTTCTTCTCTTTATAGCTGTAATGTACCCAATTCAGATAAAAAAGGAATGTACTAAAAGAGGTACTGGAAGACAAGTGATTGGCCAGGGGTTAAAAGTCTTGGTCCAGAAGTGGAAAATTAAGAGGAATTAGTTTCCTAAGTACCTGCATTAGTTTTGAAATGGGAGCTGGGCTCCTGAGCCTCTTTGCATTTGGGAGTATTTTGCCACACAATTTCTCTGTGCCATCTGCTTTTATTCCCACAGCTTTTACTCCGCTTCTACATACAGGGAAATATCATTTAAGCTACAGATCTTCATACAGTGACTTGGGGTTTAACCTTTAAAACCTTTTTCATTATAAAGAAGTAAATGTGTGTTTATACACATTATACACATTATAACACATTCCTGTTCTAATTGATATTTACTTATTATTTAGGATCACAAAAGAAAAAACAAAATACATATTAGACCAAGGCGCCATGTGGATCCTTTCACAACTGTTACACTTGGCTGGCCAGACAACAACAGTAATTCCAGTTTTCTTTGGTCTTGTGGTATGTGTTTTTCCTGAGCTTTACACACCAACTTCTATTTGATGAGTAACAAACTCACTGTCATATCAGATCATATGAAAATCTGACTAAAGGATGGTTCACTTTCTGACTTTAATGTTTGCCACTCGCTGCACATGAAGAATGTCCTTCTACCTTACCCTGATTTTAACACTGAACTAATTATTCTACACGATGGATTAGTACTCATCGTCTTTTCCCAAAGGTTTCATTTTTTTAAGAGCAGTCTAAGCCCTCATCCTCATAGTCAAGAACTAGTCCCAAGTGACTTACATAGTTTGCCATTTGCAAGATACATGTGTCCCAATAAATCAGCAACAATTAGCATTAAACATGGTGCAAAAACATTTATGGCTGAAAACTAGATTGAGATTCAGGACGTTTGTGGTCAGTCCCCATATTTATCCCTGACCTAATGCATTAGGTACTCTGTACTCTGAACTCTGATTACCCACTCTTTAAACTGGGTTCAGGAAATTTGTTTGCTCCATAAATCTCTTTGAAACCTATGGCAGGGAAGTCCTTTATAAGAGTCCTGGGATGTTATGACTATTTTAATTATAAAGGAAAT
Organism: Nestor notabilis; assembly: GCF_000696875.1. Taxonomy (NCBI): domain Eukaryota; kingdom Metazoa; phylum Chordata; class Aves; order Psittaciformes; family Psittacidae; genus Nestor; species Nestor notabilis. The sequence goes on along the minus strand of NW_009942643.1, from coordinate 29,023 downwards.
GTTTGTGCAGGAGTTTGCTGGCCTGCATGGAACCAATGTGTGCAGCAACAGATAATCCTAACCCACCAAAGTGAGGTGCAAATCCCACCTTCCTGCCTTCCGCCTCCAAAGTCAGCAGTGACTGTCAGGGTTACAGTCCAGAACCATGGCAATGAAGAGGGGCAGGATGAGCAATGTCTCTATGTGACTGCAAAACAAGGACTGCAACTGGAAATCAGGTCTGTTTCTAAACCCTGGTATTCACTTCTTAATACTATTACTGCACAAACACAGTGCAAGTCCACAGTTACCAATAATAATGATTATGAATTGATAATGTACTTACTGTTGTAAATCTATGTTAGGAATTATCATCATAGGAATTACAGACAAAATGGGTCTTGTTGCATTTTCCAGTCCACATCTCTGAACATAATCTCTTTATAAACTGAAAAAAGTTCTTCCCAAAACCATTTAGGGGTTTTGACCCCACTGCATCTTTCAATGTTGGATATTTCCATATTCAAACCTCAATGAAATAATGGGAATAAATGCCATAAGACATGTCCAGAGTTTGTCCTAGACACCCAGGTACACATTAGTGCCTTAAAAATATCTGTTCTTCAAGAGTCTAGTGCCTTATTAAAGAACAGTGGCAGTTCAATGATCTACTCATATAACCATTTAAGGAGCTTAAATACAGGCAGGCTTCATTTGAGAGCCTGAATCAGTTTTGTAACATAAACAGTTTGAGGGCACTGGGCCTCAGTCATGTTGAAAATGGGAGATGAAGGTTCCTAAATCTCTTGCTTTAGAATTAAGTATTTCACTTTTTGCACGTCACGTGTCATCTGTCTTGTATTGCAGGGCTTTTGCAGAGTAAAAACAATCAGCATCAAGGAGTATGACACCTCACACTGTTACCCTCTGTAATACCATCTTACTTCCTTACAGGTGTGAGGCAAACTGCAAGCCAGTGAATGCTAGTGAGGATGTTGTTTTGAGTGTCTCTGGACAGCAGGACTTCCAGGCCATATACTATAACTGGTATTTAGATAACACATTCCAAGCCAAGGTGAGAGCATCGCATTCACCAGAAATACTGCACACATTAAAACAAACATCCATCCTGAGGGAAAGCCATCAGAGTGATACGTTGTCAAATGGATGTTCTGGAAATAACAGTGAAGACTGAGACAAGGGGGTGTCTGGTTTGGGAGGGGTTATAATGATGGGCACCAAACTGCCACCCTGCTCTTGATAAATCACAACAGAAATGAGCAGAGTGTCTCTAGTGTCATGTTTTCTTTTCTTTCTGATTTTCCAGCCTATGATCCTCCCTCCAGCCTGTGGCCTGACTGGTTTCTGGCAGAACTCTTTGAATTTGCTTCAAAGCAACACATCCTTGTTGAGAATAAACAGCTCCTTCTTGCAGACACAGGGAGAAGCTTTTCAGATTAAAGTAACAGGTAAGGGCAAGCAGGGTTACTCAGACTATCTTTGAGATAGTCTCTGCTGTGGTGACACCACACTGATGTTACACACACACAGCCTCGCTGATGAATATGAAGTTAAATTAGTCCACAAGTTGAAAGGTGTTACTTTATATGTGAGTTCTTTAAAATAATTAAGAGCTAAGTTTGTTCAGGGCTATTGCACAGCAGGACAAATACAGTTGTCTTACTCCAAACTGTTAATAACTTTGCTAAGGCTCATTTGGTAACGAAGCTATGCTAAATGCTTGAACAAATAATACAGCTTTGCTTCATAATGCAAACACTACTATGTTCATAAGGAAGAAGTTCTGTACTGTGAGGGTGCTGAGGCACTGGAATGGGTTGCCCAAAGAAGTGGTGAATGCTTCATCCCTGGCAGTGTTCAAGGCCAGGTTGGACAGAGCCTTGGGTGACATGGTCTAGTGTGAGGAGGTTGGAACTGGATGATCTTAAGGTCCTTTCCAACCCAAACCGTTCTGTGATTCTATGATTCTATGTTGTTAATAGTTCTTTTCCTCTTACGGCTTATTCAGAAGTGGGATTTCACTTCTGATTAGCCCCCCCCCTGCTGTTTCTGATGCCTGCACACACAGCACCATTGCCAAGCAGGCTAGATTAATGTCTGAAGGCTGGTGCTGCTGAGGCATGACCATTGCTGATGTTCTGCTCCCTCCACTCCCAGCAATGACTCAGCATGGCTATGGGGAGGAAACGTACCTTGTCAGCACCGTGCCTCCGCCCCAGATCCCCACTTGTGCCGTGTCTCCCAAGCAGGGATCGGTGCTCACCACGTTCGCAGTCTCCTGCAGTGCTCCTTGCTTGCCAGGTTCATGCCAACCCAGTCACAACAGGCAGCTCACATACTGCTTCTACCTGAAACCAAGTAAGTCCTGAGGTGAACTGTTTGGATAACTGCTTCCCCCTCTTCCTAGCAAGACTGTTAACTATTGCAAACAAAAGCAAAGGCACAAGCTGCTCTGCTCCCAGGGACACTAACAGCAATGCAATCAGGCCTGCACAGAGCATGTCTAATGTTCCCTGTTTAAAAACAGGAGATGAATCTGTGGTATCTGGTAGGTGACCCCCTCTTTCCTGTTTCAGATTCTCTCCTGGACTGTGGCCCGGATCCTGAACTCTTCCCAGTTTTTCTTCCACTTGGAGAAGAGGAAAATGATTTCATTTTACACATGACAATTACTGTTAGCAATGTCTTTGGTGATACAGTTCAAACTAGTGCTTCAGTGAAGGTACACAGTAAGATTACTTTATTTCAAGACCTCTCAAGTAGATACCTGACCCCTGATTCACTTTTGCAGCTTCTTCCTATTTTATACATATTACTTCCTTCTGAACATGCCATAATGACCGCTTTCCTATCTGACAGAGATTATTCCCTGTGGACTCAAGGTAGTCAAAAGAATCTCCCACCGTCCTTTTGTAGAATAAAGTTTAAAAGATGATCTATTTGGACATTGGGCAGCATAAGCTATATTTAGTAAGACTGGACCTACCCTGTGTAGGCCCCAGAAGACTGCTTCTGCCCCAGTGTCCAAGTAAGGAGATCCTTATCAGGAGCTAAAACAGAACCATTAAAAACTGGGGAACACAAAGTCTTCTGCCCCACTCCAGCAAGGCTATCAGTAAGACGATCATGGAAGCAGTTCAAAGATAATTATAACAGTGTTGGCAATGTTAAGAGCATATCTGATTTCTTCACAGGTTGGACACGCAGATGTGATCGATGGCAACCTGACCCTGCAAGCTATTGTATCTGAGAAGGCCAACACCATCCTGAAAGACAGCAACAACAGCATGAGTCTTTTCCAGCTGTATAAATCAGTGACCTCTGTCCTTAACCAGGAGACCCAAGAGGAAAGCTTTAACGTATCTTTACAGACAAACACACGAAAAGAGGTCAGCCAGACCCTGGTTTTCTTGCAGTACAGTGCAATATAATGGACTCTTTATATTCTTTGACAGCTCTTAAGTAATATAAAGCTCATATATCACCACCTGATTTCAAGTTTCTAGCATCTGTCTCAGTCTTTGGCACAAGTTTCAGCTATTTTTCACTATTTGCCCACATAAATAATTCGATTTATCATCCAACAGTAAAAGAATTCATTCTCAATTCTTATTTCACTAATGTAAACTAATTTGGATGGTGTTTTAAAAGGTAAAATCAACCTGATTTTCCACAAACAATTTAAGTATTAACAAAATGGCCTCTCCTCTGGGATAAATATCCTATCTAATTTTCTCCAAAAGTACTAGGTGGCAGGTAATTTTAGTTTGTTCATTTCAGCTACCAGCTTATGTTTCAGTTACAAGCTTATTATTTGTACAGTTCTTTGAGTCCTTCGGATTGAAAGATCTAGAGAAATGCAATGTATCCTTCAATTATGATTCATTACTTGAGTAACATCAATCATGGCTCTGCTTTCTCTGGAAGTGGCATTTATAAAGTAATTCACATGCATTAGTACAAATTCTCACAAGTAAATCTCCTTGCTATTCATGGATGTTAAGCATATAAATTCTCCGTACTGGGAGGTAACTTAAATCTCATGATTACACAGTTGCTAAGGCAAGTGGCATCTTGTCAGTAGACCTAATATCAGTTCAAATGATCCTTGTTGTGGAGTCTTACTCTACCACATAATTTACAGCAAGCCTGGCTGTCAATGTACAGCACTATTCACGCAGTCCTAATTAGCATCTTATTCCTTTGCCTAATTATGCCTTTTCATCCCAAGCTCCGAGGGCTGATGCTGACAACTCTCTCTGCTGTTAATGTGACATCAATGCAGACTGCTCTTAAGATGTCAGAAGTATTGAAAGAAATCACTTACAAGAGTGAAGAGCTGTCTGTCTCAGCACAAGTAAGAAGCAATCTACCTTACATCTTCTCACAGTAACAGTATAGACTCTATTGCACCCTGCTGACCTTGGAAGAGTTTGAGTGCCTTACAATTATCTGTTCTTACCCATTTTTTTCAACTGCACCAGCATGTGCATTTTGACCAGAAGGAAATACATTTTTTCTGTTTAGAGTTAGTGAATTTATTCAGATATTGTCTCAGCAACCTCTACAATTCAAGATATAAGCATCTCACATTTTAGGATACATTTTTAAGATAGAAATCTTAACTTAGCCAGAGGCATGTTAGAATGTATGTTTTATCTTGAAGAAAAACTGTCCAGGAGTGTTTATCTACAATTGCACAGATCTGTTTGTCCCTGATCCACACACTGTCACAAAATGCATGTAGCAAGCTGTCAGTGAGGCAGGGACTTGTCAGCACCCAGAGGAACTGGGCACAGATGTTCAGATTGGCCTCATGAAAGTATTTCTTGAATGCCATGGCAACATGGCATTATTAGTAGATTATGCTATTTAGGCATAAGGAGTGAGTGAGCACATGGGAGAACAGAACAAACTGTTACCGGGGAAGTTTCCCAAATATGCTAGCAATAGGAGAAGCTGTCCTGATTTCTGATGTATTATACTGTTGCAGCCAGACAATGGCTTGGGAGCATTTCAGCAGTATGTGGTTAACTTTGGCAAGACAACAACATAGCTCAGATTCAGCACTCACCCTACAGTAAGGCTGCTAAGTGTTTGCAGACTGTGGGAATGGCTATGTTCAAGCTTGCAGTGAATTTGCTTGGCTCCCTCACCATCCTGGGCTAAAAGCTGGCCGGTGCTTTCACAATCACAAAGCAATCACTGGCTGCATTCAGACACCAAATAAAAACTGTAAAACTCATTGTCCCTTGGCACTCAGCACAGCACCAGGACAAAGGTGTTCCTTGCTGTTAATCCAGTAGCGTTTGTGAAAACTGAGATTGAAACGCACAGGCACTTGACTTTATGGTGGTAGATTTTGGATACACCACCCAAGAGTGTAACCTAATTTACATTACTGTATATCTAAACTGTATCCCTGCCCAGTGTTTGACACACAGGCTTCCTTCAGATGTTATTAATCTTGTTTATGCAATAAACCTGTAGAAGCAGACTGAATTTTTCAGGTCTGTGTTATGTTTTAGTATACCATCTAGTGTATCATCTTTATTGGTGTTTGAGGTATACACCAGTACAAATAATTACAGTAAAAACAGCGTTAGCCACAAATATTATGTGATTACCTATGTTGCAATGTTCAGTGAATGACACAAGTGTCACTTCTGTCATTTGCAGTACCAACACATGTAAACTTTTCACCTTGTTGCCCATGCAGGTAGAAGCAAGCAACACTCTGAAAGATGTCAGTGCTTCCTTGCTCACTGTAAACACAGAGGGCAGTAGAGATGATCAGAAGCTAAAGGATGCAGCCAATTACCTATTTAATGCAGTGAGCAACGTTCTTAAAGCTTCTGTAGGAAAGAGAGCTGTGAACACTTCTGTGTCAGAGGCAGAACAGGTAATTTTGCTTTGGTTCAGTTTGTAGTGGACTGTTTGTGTCAACATGTGCTTGCTCTGGAGGGTTTGTAAGACTTCTGCTGCCTCTCATACCTTTAAATTGGCACTGGGTAGGATTCCCTGTGACACCATGGTGGATTTGAATATCAAACAAAACTTCTCCCCAGTTAGTTAGACCTATTAGACTGAGGTCTGCTAACAAAGATGATAAAAGCCTCTTACAATATGTTGCATTTAAGGCTGAACAAGGCAGAGCACCAGAAAGCACAGCAGCAGTGTATGACCTCTAACGGATGACAAGCACACACAGACTTTATTCAGATCTTATTCTATACCCTTCTTTCCCCCCATAATTCAGGAAACCCACAGGTACTCAGTATTCACGATTGGCCACACTGCTTCAAAGCTGCAATCAGCTCTGGTTGCTGCTTACACTTTTCCAGGAAGCCCACTCTGTTTTCCTACTCAGAATTATGCAACATGTTTGTTTCACCCTATCCTTTCCTATCAAAATATGAATTGTCACAGTTGCCTTTCTGTGACTGGACATATTTCAACTTTCATCCCTGCAAAGGAGTAGGGCATGAAATAAGTCTAACCTGAGAGAAAAGGTTATGAACTGTTCAGACTCCCCTGGGATAACACACTAATAACACGCAATTGAATCTTGCTTCTGCAAGTAACTAAACACTAAAGTGTGCTGCTAAAGGGCATTAGTGTTCAGAAGTACATGAATATATTGAATTAAATTGATGTTGTGTTTATAGTGCTTCAAGTTTCAATGTGTAGAGGTATAAATAATAGAACATAAAAGTAAAAGCTGTAAGATATTTATATGCTGTCTGCAATGCTTTAATAAGAATTACAGAAATCAAATTGCTGATTGAAATAACTTTCTCTGAGATTAACTAGCACATCACAAAGTCTGCCAGCTTTGTAAGACACTGAACATCAGTACTTACTCCTTAAAGGGTGTAAAGGCAAATAACATGCCTCTTGATGATTCTAAAGAGCTCTGTTGCAAGTTTCATTCTCTAATCCTTTTCCAGAGTTCAGTGTCTCAGCAGCTTCTGAATACAGTTGAAAATCTGCAGAGTGCCCTCCTGTTTGGGAAGGAACCAGATGATGAACCAACAGTCCTTACCACTCCCTCTGCCACAATGTATACACACAGGTAACAGAACAGGGTCTCCCACCCAGGCTCCTCAGAGCTGGTCAAATTTGCCCAAATATTCATGACATTGCCCTTACATGGAATCACCCAAATAAATATGTAGCATAACGACAACTTACATGACTACAGCATGTATTTTTGTAGTTTATTTGACAACAGTGCAACGAGGCTGCCATTACTGATACTAATAACAGGTTGGACTCCGATTAGCTTCAATAACACCACCTTAGAAATTCTCATGCTGTGTCTTCTTTGACCAGCAGAGAGTTTACTACTATTTCCTGGATGAGGCAGTAGTCACTTACCTTTGAATTTACGTGGAAAATGCATGTCATGCCAGTTAAGGTTTTTTTCTTTCCATGTTGCCAATAATGACATGTTATACACAATTGTTACCAGCTTGGCAGAAGCAAATAAAATAAATAAATAAATAAAAGCATCCTGACAAGCATTCTCCATTCCCTATAATCATCCCTAACTTGTTTCCTGAGAGCCTGGTTTTCATCCATCCACATTTAACTGTGCATTCAAATGAAGAGCATCTTCACAGAGAAACCAGGTACATCTTTCACATGAGTACAGCTAGTTGGGTACAAGTTCCTGTCCAGATACACCAATTCCATCTTTTTTTTTATGCTTCTGTGGTAGCATTGCGTGGAGTACAGATTAATGTGCAAAGTGTTTACTGGTAGGGTTAGAAATAATAGTTCTGTGACTGAGTTATGCTCCCTGAGTCAGAAAGCTTTTTCTCTAGATATGAAGTCCATGCTATTGATGGCTTTTTCTGTTTGTTCCTTCCCTCTGCCACCTATTTTGTTTATTCTGTTTTGCTTGTCTCCAACTCTAACTGGACAGATTACAAACAGAAAACATGGATCGCACATCCATTAATATCTCCAATTCCAGCTCTGCCAGCTTTACTCTCCCATCTGCTTCCTCTCTCAGTGTTTCAGGAGTTGATGATGAGACAGTGGATATAAGGGCAAGTAAACAGCTTTTCTCTGACTCAGTGTGATACACAATTTACATTTGTAATCCAGCAGGTTTAGAATCTTTTCTCCTTTTACAGTGAACACACAAGCACGCAAATCATCCCTCCTGTCATGCCAAGAGAATAATTTGAAATACTTTTGGTCAAAGGAGCCTTCATTTATCTTAATTGCATTAGCTAAGAGACCTGAAAGCTTAAATTCCCCATTCCATCAGCCCCTCACATACATCCCTGATTGATACTTGCATGGCTAGACGAGGCAATGGAATGAGTCAATATCTGTAAACCTATTTGTTCACATTTCGTGGTCTGAGGAAGACAAAACAGCTCATGTCACCATTAACACTAACCTGCAGAAATCCTGTCTCATCCCAGCTAGAAATACATGAGTTTGAGGCACTCGGATCCTACGCAAGACAAAAGGTCTGCAAATATCTTCTAATAACACATCTTCAGTCTGAATTAGGAGATGGTGTTTTCCCCCTCAGAACAATTGATTGCATAATATTGTCATATTTTTATAATACATTTTTAAAGGCTTCTCTGGTTGGTCAGACACTCTCATTGCAACTTTTCCAGCTCTGCTAGAAAACGTCCCGATCCAACTAAAACCAATGGAAAAACACATCCATTGACTTATCTGAGCACTTAGGCGAAGCTCCTGAATCCTCTTATTGGACCAATGACTTTAACATCTCTTCCGTGTATTGCTATCATAGCAGATGTAGACTTCTGTTCCTAATTCCAAGAGGAGTGCCACAGCCTGGCTTTGGTAGAGTTACTTTCAAAAGGCTTATGTAATTCCATTTTGATATCTGGTGTCTAAAAGGAAAAAGAGTGACAAGGAACGGACAACAATAAACACTGTTGTACACATATCACATTTCACAACCAAAATCGCTCTAAAGGTTTGGTTTAACCTACCTTAGAGATAAGGCAACTTCTTATTTAAATCTGGATGCAGGCTTCTTTTAGGCTAAGTACAGTTTGGGTCTGAGCTCAAGCTTTTACTGTTCAGTGATTTAGAGTGTGAATATAAGAAATACGGACAATGACTCAACTGATTGATTGTTAATTTCTTGCTAATAGATGGTGAGCTTTGCCGTGAATCCCTTTTTCTCCAGTGACACCAGTTTTGACATTAGTGGAACAGTGGGAGGTCTGAGTCTAACTGGTCTGGATGGCTTAATGATACCAGTCAGCAATCTCAAAGAGAACATTGAGGTAAACCTGCTATTTTCTATCCCTCTCCATCTTTGCTCATTTTCCCCTTTCCCTGTTAATGAATAGTCATTTGTGTCATCATCTTCTGTGAGATAACTGCAAATGGTGGTAGTGTTTGTAACATCATGTAACAGGATCATTGTCCCTGCATTTATGATGGAGGGATTTGTGTGATGTGACAAATGAAATAACTGATATTTCTGTTGTTACTTAAAATGGAGGTATCTTATTCTTTATTTAAATGGGTGTGAGAATGCTAATGGTTGTAGAAAAAGACTCCAGATTACAGTCATCCCAAAACACAACCTAATGCCTGATTTTCTCATCCAACAATTATGTGTTTATATTACTACTGTTAGGGCTTCTCAGCTGATGTATAAGCTGACATAGAAACCATTTGTACATGCACTTCATGTAGCCAGTCTTTCAGCCATAATCTCAGCTCTCAGCTGAGAAATGCACCACGCGTCACAGTCTTTGGGATGAGCCTACACAGGTTTGAAGTGAACTTTCCAGAGGCTAGCTGAGAGTATTGAGGAAATTACTTTGAAGCCAGTATTTTTTGCTGGCCATGCTTTCCCTAAGTTATGAAAAAAGTTTGTCTAGCATGTGGCTATATTGTGCTCACAGATAATAGAAGCAAGATGCTTTGCTGTATCTGAAGCTATGTCTTTCTGTTTAAAAATAGATAATGTTACCAAGGCTTTCAGCAACTCAGGAAGATAAGATTCTGTTGAATGTGGGCAATTTTAGCACATTCCAAGTCAATGTTACCTCAGAAAACACATCTGTAGTGATCCACCTGGAATCTGAACGTGACATTCCACTAATACTCTACTTAGGGTATGGTTATCGTCCAAATGAAACTAACTACAATATGAAAAATCATCTGTTCTGTAAGAAAACTGCTGGAGGTAAGATATTTGTTAGTGACCCATGGACACTGTGCGTTCTGGGCTCATATGCTCAAAAGACATTCGCTACCCACAGCAAGCCAGGTAAAGTCAGTATGGGGAGTGCTCATCCACAACTTAACAGCACATGCATATATTTGCAGAATGAACCTTGATTGTGAGTTCAGGCATCTAACTGAAAAGAAACCTGTCAAAGGAGTTTCAATCTGTGATGTGTCAGGGTTCCAGTCTCTAGCAGTGTGTTCTATTAGTTGTTCACTAACAGAAGCAGATTGGGATGCTTTGAACATGAGTTGCTAAAAATTATTTCGTATCTGTTTCTTCAGTTTGTTTATTTGATTATATGCAATACAGCTGCATACTGCTTCTTAGCATTTTTATAAATACATTGAAACTAAAATATTTATGTTCAAGGTGAGACAAATGCCTGGGTTCTTAGCCCAGAAGAACTAATTTTTGGAGAGGGAACCTACTACTTCATGGTTTTACAAGATCTGGGAGTGGATTCCACAGCCTATGACAGGCTAACTATAGCTGTCACTTGCTTTGCATCCCGCTGTGTATTTTGGGATGAACACCAGGGGAACTGGAACAGCTATGGATGTCATGTAAGTAGAGCGAAACAAAACAATCTTTATATTATATTCAAAGCCAGCCATTATAACCACCAGTAAAATGATAACACTGAACTCACACCATAAATAAAGATCATTCTGAGATGTTTTAATAAACTGAAGAAGTTTAGTCATACTGGACTAAGTTTCAAATGACATTTCCATTTCAATTTCTTGGGATGGGCTTTTATATAAGAAGAAATAGAACCATTCTGACAGGGTTGTATTATATTATAATGCCTGCTTCTGGCTAGACATTAGAACTAATATTCCTTATTGGAATTCAACCAATTCCTTTCTGTATAGCAGTTCTCCACACTAACTTACCAATCTCAGCACTGCCTTTTCTTTTGCTTGGTAAGTTATCTAATACTTTGAAGCCAAACATTTTATCAGGATTTTTTTCTGGTTTTTAGGTAGGACCAAAAACAAATCCTAGAAGCACACAGTGCCTCTGCAACCATCTGACTTTCTTCGGGAGCTCCTTTTTCGTCATACCCAATGCCATAGATGTTAGCAAAACTGCACAGCTTTTTGGTACATTTGTGGACAACCCTGTGGTGGTGACAACTGTAGGATGCGTACTTCTGATGTACGTGCTTGTAGTTATTTGGGCTAGAAGGAAAGACATCCAGGATGATGCCAAAGTAAGTCTTCAGCTAATAAAGACTAAATGTATTTAGGCCAATTCCCACTTTGTCTAGCCTGTTTTAATAGGAAGTCTTCAATGAGTCCTGCTCCCTTCCCTATAATTCTGTTTACTAGTAAGTACACGCATTGTTCACAAGATGACAAACTCCTATGCACAGCTTTAAGGAATCCATACTTACAGAAGAGCTAACACACCGCTCGTATTGTGTCACACTGCAGGTGAAAATCACAGTACTGGAAGACAACGACCCCTTTGCTCAGTATCGTTATCTTGTGACAGTTTTTACAGGACACCGCCGTGGGGCAGCCACAACCTCCAAGGTATCGGTGGCACTGTGTGTGGTAAGACAGTTTAGGCACTCATTTAGAGAACTGGATGAATAATGGAGAACCTGAGGCTGTTAAACAGGACAGCTCAAATGGAATGTCTAATCCAGAAAACCCTTAGATTTGATGAAAACAGGAAGGGCATGCCAGAGGAATAATCATACACAGAATCCAGCTGTGCAAGTCCTCATTTTGCCATCTTATTATCCAGGTGACTCTTACCCTCTATGGACTGGAAGGAGAGAGTGAGCCACACCATCTAACTGATCCTGATACACCAGTCTTTGAACGTGGAGGAGTGGATGTTTTCCTGCTCTGTACCTTCTTCCCTCTTGGGGAACTAGAGAGTATTAGACTGTGGCATGATAATTCAGGGGACAGTCCATCCTGGTAAGTGGAGACCTGGAGATCTTGGTAAGTAAAGATCCACAAGTAATTTTTTATAATGACAACAGTTTCCTTCTTTAGCACTTGATAATTATAATTTCTACAGTTCTAGAAAGGAAAGAAGTGTTAGTTTCTCATTTTTGGAGATGAACAAATCAAACCATAATCTAAACTGCAGGACCAGGAGTGCTTTCCATATCCTGGGTCCAAACAGGATGGGATGTGTTCTGTGCCTTACAGTTTAGACACAACCTAAGAAGCCGAAGACTAGAATTTGTCCTCCACAGTCCTGTTGAGTTCTGAATTTCACACCACTCAGTTACAGGTGAATGTGCCCTGTATGTTTCTTCCAACAGGTACGTGAATCGAGTATTGGTCCATGATCTGGCATGCGATCAGAAATGGTACTTCCTCTGTAACTCTTGGCTAGCTGTTGATATTGGAGAATGTGTCCTAGATAAAGTGTTCCCAGTGGCTACAGAACAGGACATGAAACAGTTCAGGTACCTTTTATTTTATGTACTTTTTCTTAACTCTTGATAGCAATCAGTCTAGAAAAGCAAGTATGCAAAAAAGATCACACTCTAGACAAAAATGAAAACAAGGGAGGTCTTTCCTTTGGCCTCAAAGGGCTCTGGACAAGGAAAGAGGAAGTATGGTTAAGTAAGACTAATTGTTACCCTAACAGTAATACCACACAGGAAATACTGGTGTTAAAAGATAATCTGACAAGACCTACAGAAACACATCTTCTCTTATACATAGTTTCCCTAACAATTTATATAAAACTGCTCATGATTAGCTTATCCTCCACAGTGAGGCCAGAAGGAAAGGACATAAGTAGCTATGACCATTCGACAAAAATTAAGTCATGATATTTGGTAATTTCTCATAGTTATTATTTCTTCTAATAGTGTCTAGAAGCATGAACAGGTCAGGACCCTGAACTAGTGCATTATTCTTCCTCCTCCTTTCTAAGTATCCATTTGATTTCCCTCTCCTCCTTCCCAGCAATCTGTTTTTCATGAAGACCTCCAAGGGTTTCCAGGACGGGCACATCTGGTACTCAGTTTTCAGCCGCTCCCCACGCAGCTCCTTCACACGGGCCCAGCGTGTGTCATGTTGCTTCTCACTGCTACTCTGCACCATGCTGACCAGCATCATGTTCTGGGGAGTGCCAAAGGACCCAGCTGAGCAGAAAATGGATTTGGGTAACAACCCTCAGCATTGTTTGGGCAGGGAAATAAAGGCAGCAGAATCCGGAGGCAGGACAGTTGTACAGACGGGTCCTGGCATAACTTTTACTCCTTCCCTCTGTTTGATCTTGACAGGAAAGATCGAGTTCACATGGCAGGAAGTGATGATTGGCTTTGAGAGCTCCCTCCTCATGTTCCCCATCAACCTGCTCATTGTGCAGATCTTCAGGAACGTACGACCCCGGCCAGCCATGCAGGGAAGAGAGAAAAAGCTGGGAAAGAATGGACGGGTGTCCCCAAGCCTACCTCCCACCCCACAGGTCAACCCGGCTGGCTGGCTCACTCCAGAGGCTGTGATGAAGGCAAGTCCTTGTGGCTGCTCCCCACAGAGTCCTGCACTGCCCTCTGGTGCCCTGCACCACCCGACATCCCCAGTTTAACAGCAGAAATCTTCCATCAGATGCCCTTCAGCTTGTCTGAAGCGAAAAGCCAATCATGCACTGGTGGTGCAAAGCCCTTATTTACCCATCCACATGAACTCCCCGGCTTCATTAAGATCTGCCTATTCACATTCCAGCCCTGACACAATTATTATGTGCAATCAACATCACTGTATTCAGGGGTTAAAGCAAACATTAAGCAAGACAGTGGAGAAAAAAGGTATCAGAGATCCCATCTTTCTCATCTTAGGTCCTCAGGCAGGTAAGCTGTATTTTTGAATGCTGTCTTGCTGTACTCATTGAACTCTGCCTGTCACATCCAGCTCTGTAGGGCTGCTATCCCTATCCATTCCAGAGATTTGAGCAATTGGTGGAGCTCCCAGCCAGCAGTGCCTTCAGATCACATCAGTTTAAGTCACTGCAGCCAGACTTACTGCTGTGTTGCTGCTGTCTTTTCTAGGACATAAGAAGAATTGCCAACTCACTCTGTAAAGCCCTGAAGGCTCCATCTCTCACTTCAGTATCAGATCTTGGAAAATCAACTAACATCAACACACTTTTGGCATTGGTTGAGGACATCATCTGCCAGCAGAACAGAGCTAGGCAAGAGTTTTATGATGAGAGCAAGAAGGATGACCCTATAATTGTCACATTAGGTGCTATGGATGTACAAGGTAATCAACACAATGTGAAATGCCTGCTGAAACCTTTGTAGTGAAAATGATGGTAATGCTGGATGTCATGACCCAAGTTCTTCTTACATTCTGACTCAAAGGCAAATACAGAATCAAAGAATAGCTGACGTTGGAAGGGATCTCTGGAGATTGTTAAGTCCACTGCCCTGCTCAGAGCAGGGTCAGCTGGAGAAGGTTGCCCAGTCAGATGTTTAATATCTCCAAGGACGGTGGCTTCATAAATTCCTTGAGCAACCTACTCCAGTGTCCAAGAGCCCTCACAATATGGAAGTTTTTCCTTATGTTCAGACAGATTTTCTCAAGTTTTGAGTTGTGCTCATTGTCCTTGTCCTTTCACTGTGCACCACTGAGTGCCCAACTGAGTAGATGCTAAAATCTCTGTTCCTATGCTGTAGAATTACACGTTAGCTGCCAGTTTGTCTTGGGAGCAGGATCAGAATCTAATAGCATAAAGACTCACAAATATCATTTGTTTCACAGTCTTTTTGTCCTATCCTTTTTTTTTCTTGTCCTTGTGCTGTTGTTCCTTTCAGTCTGACTGTCAACTTATGCGTTCATTTATTTACAACTAAACAAGAATATGTGAGTCAACAATCCCACTGATTTCATTAAGACTCATATTTGGCTTTTCCAATGAGCATAACAAGCTACTGATTGAATGGGTGAACTATGAACAAATTAACACTTGATCTTATCTGATTTCTCTGTTAAGGTGTAGGATCTCTGTCTAACTAAGTTGCCTTCTGGCAATGCTTCCAGCCCATTCCAGCAGAAAAGAATTAAGGTCTAGTACTAAAGCTGCTTTTACATGTTACTTCAAACATTACTCTTCACTTTGTTACATTTATAATCTTGAGCTCCAATTCTGCTACTCTTTGTACTGAACAGTTATTTTAATCTAGGAATAGCTATGCTGATTTTCTTTTAAAATAAAGAAATAATTCTTGGCCTGCAGAGAAAACAAGAAGCCGAACTCCAGAGAAGGGAATGTGTGAGCAACTGAAATCCAGTGGTTACAGCCACTGCTTGTACATGCAACTCCAGCATGTAGAGATGGAGCTGGAATTACTGGGGGCCCATAAATTTCAGATGCCTCAGAGTTACACACAAGCTGTTCATCAGGTTCAGCACATGAAGAACCTCCTGGAGAGCCAGATCTGCTCATCAGCATCCATCAGTGAGAGGTAACCTAGTTCTTATCTCGTTCTTGGAATAAGTAAAGTCAGGTTGTAAATTCAAAAGGATGATGGAGCCCAAATAATTTCTCCTTAGTATGTGCTAGATAACCATTTTTATAGCTGTAGAAACATGTTTTACTATTATACTATTGTAGGAGCAACAAAGAGATGTCGATGCACTGTGTACTGCACACAAAGCAATAATGACACATTTTTCCTCCAAAATGGAATGTTAAAATACAACGCCACATGATACTAAAGGGCTGGGATAGGGTTAGGATTAGGGTTAGGGATATTCAGTAAGCTCCAAAGTCTCAGTAGTCTCTTAAAATGTCTGGATAAAGACAAATTAATAAGTCTAAATTAATAAGTAGACCAAAGTATTTCAGTGAAATACAGTAATTAAGCTGAAAGTATTGAAAACAATAGCACTAAATATATCTCTGGTTGTTAGATGGTGATCACAAGAGACTTTTGCTTCTTTTCCACTGCAAACTTATTTTTTCTCTTCTGGTTGACTCTCAAGGTTGTCCCTTACTCCAAGCTCCTCCAGTGATGGCAAGAAAAGTTCTTCTTCCAAAGGGCTGCCCTGGTGGTTTGTGTTCATTGCTTGGTTCCTTGTTGCAGCCACCAGTGGTGTATCTGGGTTCTTTACCATGCTCTATGGGCTGCATTATGGCAAGGAGAACTCCATCAAATGGCTGATCTCCATGGCCATCTCCTTCTTGGAAAGTCTTTTCATCACACAGCCCTTAAAGGTGAGTTCCTCAGAAACAAAACCATTGGCCATTCTATCTATCTTTCAGGAAGACAAGTGTTCTAAAGAACCACAGGATTTAACATGTAAAATGAGAAGTCTTTGCCCTTAAAACAAGAGCTAGCAGAGGGGTTAGAGGGGTCTGTTGTTTTTTGCTGATATTAATTCCATTAGTTTCATCTCCCTTGTTTTGTCAGAGTTTAAAAGGCAATGAGGTTTCTGATGAGGGACAATCTCTAATACGGCAAAGTCAGTTTAGCTGATGGACCCCAGCACTGTGCACTGTTCTCTGGCTTATCAGCTTCAACTGCGTGAGTTTAACAAAGCCAAAGAACAACACAATTGTTCTCCTGCAGTGTCTGGATCCAAAGGGATCCAGGTCAAAGACTGAGCTTCTTCATATGAAATGGGCATATGTTGAGTCTATAGCCAATTCTTTCCAGGTGCTGGGATTTGCTGCTTTCTTTGCTCTGGTTCTGAAGAAGGTGGAACATGAGGATGAAGAAAACACAGCTATTGATGGGCCTTTAGCTGCACCAGGTAACTGCTTATAAACTGAGAAATTACTAAAGGGAGTGTTCAGCAAGCTTTTGGGATACTTTATGCACAAATATGTGACTTGGTTCAACTGAGAACTACACCATTTGTCTTTATATACCTCAATCTTATCTGACAAGGTCAGCAGAAATCACTAAATCCACAGGAGTTGTGATTTTTATATGCCTACCTATTAGCGTTCCCAAGATCAACACGGAAGTGGAGACAAACCTAAATAACTAGTTTTGTGTCAGTTGAAGAACATACAAAGAACATATCCATACCATTGTATGCTGGATAAATCTTGCAGAACACTTAATGGAAGAGACCACAAGGTGAAAAAGATATAAGAAAAGAAGTTCTGGATCAAAAGAATAATATCTCCTTGTTTATCCTTTTACTGCTGCAAATGCATATATACATGCACAATCTCTCCTCGCCCTGTTGTGAGATTGCCCCTGTTAGTAGAGGACATACTTGCTGCTAGGATATCCAGCTCCTTCCTTCCCTACATCCCTGGCTTGCCTATGTCCAGAAAAAAATATTCTCCTATATTGATTCATACTAGATCAAGAATTGTAAAAGAGGATAGTAAATCACTTTTCAGTCCATCAATGTTCAAGTAACATCTAGAAAAGAAAATAATAAAATGTGACAAACTGACTGAAGCTATTATAATAAAATGAATGAATCAGTGCTATTAGTATGCAGTCACCATGCGTAAATATTTTAGCTCTCACATCAGATGTAAGAAAAATCAGATATACAAGGAGGCTTGTTTTAGTTCTGTACAGACATCTCAGTATTCATGGCATGGCTTGCAACAGAACCTGTAACTATTCCACAACCTAGTGAAAATAAACACATGATGCAGCACAAAATACACTCTTCAGATAGACTGGTAGATCTTTTTCTGGCAAGCATATCCAAAACTTCCTCTCAGGGATATTTCCCACCTCCTATAAGTCTTTTATGAAAGTTCTCAGTTTACATACTTTTCCACACGCACAACTATCTGTATTACTCCATTAAACTGAACAGTGGCTTCTCAATCATGTTTAAAAAAGCTGTCTCCAGCAGACAGGAGTCCTAGGGCACAGCAAAGAATCCTCACACATAGCTTCCTCCCTGATCAGCCTCAGGCTCTGAGCACATCACCTTCGGGGATGCTCAGCCTAGAAAGAGACTGGACTACACCTGGTCCTAAAGCTAACACACTGTGTTTGTGAGCTTCTTCCCTCGTGACTGTTTGCCTTACTATACTGTTTAAATCACATTCCCCGTCTTCATACGGGAATGTGTTAAATAGGAATGTTAACTTATAATGTTTAAAGAAGCAAAAAGCGGGACATAGACAGTCTGTTGACTAATTCCAGGGTTACTGCTCTCATTCACAGGGGATTCACACCCTCTCTTTGGAGCCCGACGGGACAGCAGAAGCAATATTTACCTGCCACCTCCTGTGGCTGATGTGGAGAAAATGAAAATCAGCTGCATGAAGGAGCAGAAAGCATTTGCCCTCATCAGAGAAATTCTAGGTATTAACCATATGTAGATGATCTTACTTTATTCATTGGTATTTTTACATCAGTGAAAATATTGTTCTCTTGGGTGAAAAAGTTTTGGCGTATCTTTAGCTTTCTTCCAGCCATTACAGTGTAGAGACAGGCTGTTCAGTGGTAACTGGAGCTGAAGGGAGGTGGGAATATTAGCTGGAGATGAAAGTGTGGCTAAGACTTGATTTTATGGTAAAGAAACACATTACATGTGAGGTTACAGAAGAGTTAGAAAGAGTAGAATGAGGAGGTCAACATTAAAAGAAGTTGAGATAAAAAAAACCCAGACAAAGGCCATCTTTCTAAAAGCAGATAGTACCCATAGATAATGATTATATTCCAGTTTTAGTTTCTCTAAAAACAATGGAAAAAAATACCTCAACCTTACTTGGCATAAACTTAGACTACTTGTGTTATTTAGAGCTGCCATTCCAAATGTGATATGCTTAAACTGAGTACGTTGAAGTACCTTATGTAAATTCATTATCACTGGTCAGCTAGAATCTAACAAAGCATCTCCTTAATCTAGTAAGTGATGACAGCAGTAACCATTCATGCAACCTATTCTGAACAGCAGTGTTAATTCTGAGCTCACGTGTATTGTCTCTTCTTGTCTTTTTTCCAGCCTATCTGGGGTTTTTATGGATGCTGTTACTGGTTGCCTATGGGCAAAGAGATCCCAATTCCTACTACTTAAACAAACACATTGAGAACAGCTTTACAGATGGATTCCATGATGTCTACAGTTATCAGGATTTTTTCACATGGGCAAACACTACCTTGGTCAAAAATCTTTATGGATCATATAAAGGTGCAGAGTCACATTGCTTCACTTCAGCTTGCCAGATTCTGAAATACTGCCTTTTATACATACCCCTAGCTTTCACATGCATATTAGACTGCAGAAAGAGACTGAGGCTAGTATGGATTCTTACAATTATGAATACTCATGGATTACAAAAACCCTACAGCTTGATGCCATGTTTAATGTGCTCTGATATTTTCCTTACATTTAATATAAACCAAAATAAAAAATTCTTCCCATAATTCAAAAAAAAAGAATGGCAGATGGGTGGCCTTATAAAGCTTTTCCTCAGGGGAGCTCTGTTCGCATCATGACTTAGGTCACTGTGAAGGCTAATTTTGCAATACCCCTGTGTTTCTCTAGGCATATCCAGTTACAAATATGACCCATTTTCCAGCTCATATATAAGAGTAAATATTGAAATACATTAGCAGAGCTGGTTTTGGACATGACAGGCACTGACCAACTATGGCCAAACGAACACTGTATACTGCTACTCTGCTGTGTGACTCGAAGCAAGTCCCTTTTCTCCTCCAGGCCTCACTTTCCTTCTGTATAAAATACAGATATGTAGTGATACTGACTTCTGTTACATATGGATGTAATCTAAGAACTCAGTTCAAATTAACACAAGGGCTTAATTTTCATTACTTACAGTACACTTGTTTACAGTGTTTTTCAGCAAAGAATCTATAGCAAAATATTAATGCATCAGTGAATCATGAATGAAATTAAGAAATATTAGTAATTGTGTCATATTGCCAGTGCTGCTCTTTTCCATCTCCTGTTTAGGATTCATTACAGATGGCAATTCCAAGCTGGTGGGTAGCGCTCGAATTCGCCAAGTAAGAGTGAAAGGAGACACCTGCCCTATCTCTCCCAAACTCCAGCATGTAATTCAGGAATGCCATGCTCCATATTCCATACAAACAGAAGATACATCAGTTTATGGGGAGCGCTGGAACGCTTCAGTTTTTGATAACTCCTCTGACTTGAGCTCAGCGTGGCATTATCAGAGTCAGTCCAAACTGAGAGGGCAGCCCACCTGGGGCAAACTTGCCATCTACAGGGGAGGGGGATACGTGATTCACCTGGGAACTGATCCTAAGAATGCTTCCAGGTACCACTTGTATTCCTGTAAATTAGTGTATCTGCTGTGGCATCAGTGATGTTCTTTACCCTATTCAAGATTCATTTCAGATTGCATCCTGAGTTTTCCTGCTGTGCATTGTGCTGAATATTGTAGATATTACTGTGGTGCCATCATTGTGGTTTATGTTTCTGTCATCTTGTTCCATGCTAGGTAACAACCAGGATCCCAAATCAGAACCTTTTCCGCCTAACTTGTATGAGTTAAATGATCAGACGCCCAAGGCATCTCAGGTTTAGCACTGGCCAATATCTGGTACCTGCTTCTCCAGAAGAGCCAAAAAGAAACCTATACTAATAGTACAAATATCCCCTATATCCAGACTTGACAGACCAGATGTCCCCTTGAACATCTTACCTCTATTTTACTCTTTCTCTCTGCAAACATACAAAACCCCCTATCTTCCATGTAATACTATACATTTTTCCGCAGAATTCTCCAGTACCTTTTCAACAACATCTGGCTAGACACCTTCACAAGAGCAGTGTTTGTTGAATTTACAGTCTACAATGCCAATGTGAACCTGTTCTGCATTGTAAGCCTGATGTTTGAAACCAATGCTTTAGGTGAGAACCTTTTCTAAGTTACACACTTCTGAAGACAGCAAGCAATGCGCCTACAGAGAATAGATTTACATGCTGTCAGTGTTTACCTACTTCTTTATTCAGTAAACAGAAGTGTTTTAATAAGTCTACTCATATCGGAATCAATACAAAATTTATAAGCCACTTAGGAAAATGTAGCATCACCTTAATACAGACCATAATGGAATATCTTACATTTCTTATGCTGCTGTCATCGTCTGATGAAGAAAACGTACTGAAATTTTGTTTCCAAAATTAACACAAGGAACAAGAAAAATCATGCTTACGAATCATTTCAGCTAATCAATACAAGATTAAGACAAAAAGTACAAATAACAGTTTGTCCTTTTTGTTCCAGAAGTCTTCTAATATATAGCTGTGTAATCATGTAATACATAACCTGGATACAACAAAGGAAATAGTGAAACTAGATTCTGGTTTGAAGGCCAAGCAAGACATTTAATCTGAGCAGTAGCCTGTTCCAGTATTGGAAAATGCCCAAACCAGACCACAAATCTGAGCCCATTTTCTTTTGAGAATGAGATTCAGATTTACATCTCCAGTTTCTCCTCACTTCTGCATTTGTAGTACAATCCAAACTCAGCCCTCCTGGGACTGGTGTCATACAAGAGAGAAACAGCACTCTAAAAGCTATCGACTGAAATTCTTATTTGAGGTAAATTTCAAAGAGCACTTACAAGGCTACTCACATCATCAAGACTGAATCTTAGTTTGGTGGTTGGATTCAGACTCACATTGATGTGAATGTAAACGCAAAAGTCTTACTGATGAACTGAGCTGTCTGAATGAAACCAGAAAGATGTAATTAACAGAGCACCAAGGTGAACATTGCTTGTTTTTTAGGGGCCTTCTTCACAAGCGCAGAGCTGCAAAGTGTCCGGCTTTACCCATACACCAACAGTCTCCACATCTTTGTTGTTGCGGCAGAAGTAATTTATTTCCTCTTTATTGTGTACTACATGATCGTACAGGTGAGGCCAAATAGACAGGTCAGCTGACAGCACCATCTCATGTCTGGTTTTGATTTCACTTATAAAAACTTTAAGATTGTACTTGATTTCAGGAGTGCTGCTGCTGACCTGCTTCAGTGGAAGTGAAGTCTTGACTTCAGTGGAAGATTGAATCATACACTGTATCTGTATTAAATAATAGGAAGGCAACACTATTTGGATGGAATGGTTCTTTTGAGAAAGAGAACGAAAAAATAGTGCAAAATGTAGCTTTAGTGAAGTGCTTTATCGCAGAGGGGATAGACCTGCAGAGATGTCTTGGATGATACAGAGGCACAAAACTCAAATAGTAAACGTGTTCTTTTCACAGGGAAAACTGATGAAGACTCAGAGATGGAAATACTACCAGAGCAAGTGGAATCTGCTGGAGATGGCCATCATACTGATTAGCTGGAGTGCTCTGTCAGTATTTGTGAAGCGGACAATCCTTGGGACCCGAGACATCAGCTACTACCAGGAACACAAAGAGGAGTAAGTACTAAGGCTATCTAGTGCAACCTTTGTTGGTGCTACTTATGTAGAAGCAAGTCTCTTTTTCCTCTTCCCAGACAGCAGCTTGTCTTTGCTAGGTAATGCTACCCCATATGGCTGTATTCATGAAGCATGTCAGTATTTCTGGGCTTAAATGCGTGTCAGCAACAGGAGTTTCTTCTGATACTGCTCTAATAAAATCCAGCAGACTTGAGCACCAAGTTCCTTAGCTTAGCTGCTAGTTCCCTACCTATCTGCATCGCCCTCTTCTGAACCAACAATTGCTTAGAAGGCAGTAACATCTGTTAAAAAATGGTCACCACAGGAAATAGATGACAGAATCACAGGATAATTTAGGAAGGATATGACCTCTGTGGGTCATTGCTCCAACTCGCTTCTGTGGTGTTAGATCAGGTTGCTCAAGGCCTTGTTTGGTTGAACTTTGGGTATGTCCAAGGACAGAGATTCCACAGCCTCCTTGAACTCCCGTTCCAGTGCTGAACCACTCTCACCATGGGGGAAAAAAAACCCACAAACATGTTTTTTTCTCATGTCCAGCTGGAATTCCTCTTGCTGCAGCTTGTGGCTGTTGTCTCTTGTCTTTTCATTGTGCATCCTCTTTATAACCACTGACTATATAAGTTAGAGACGGCTGACTGCAGTCAGAGGCCTTAGCTTTCTTTCCTCCAGGCTGAACAAGCCCAGCTCCCACATCCTTCTCTTGTGTGTCCTGCACCCTGACTCCCAACCATGCCGGTGGCACTCCACTGGACTCAATGTCCTCCTTGCACTGGGGAGCCCAAAACTGGACTCAATATTCCATATGCAGCCTCACAAGCACTGAATGAAAGAACAAACACTTCCCTTAACTGCTGCGTTCTTGCCAGTGATTATATGGGTATAGGTCATGTCCTGTATTAGCGTACAGCCTTTATAAAAGCTTTTTGTGGTCACCTCTGTTGTAAATAAAATTGTAAGCAAAATGTGCTACCTTTATGAAGGTCACATAAGTATTACCAAGCTTTTTTTCAGCTAACACTAAGACTTGACTTGCCTCAGTCACAGATCACAGTTCTGCTCTCCAGTCTTTTACTTCTTACCTTACAGTACCTTCTCACACAACTGGTTGGAAATTGGCTAATCCTGTCACAGCTAGTGCATCCTGCTAGCTGCACAGCACCATCCTCTCAACTATACATGCACAGAAGAACCTATCTTTCTGAAAGTCAGAATTTTTATAGTAAGCTTGCATTAGCTGGCTTTAAACTGTGACTTGCTAAAAATGAGCAGTACTAAAAATGAGCCTAAGCACTTTCTCAGCTCTGGCTAACACTGATAAAAAACTCTGCCATGTATAACAGCTTTTTGTGTGTACACAGCAGGAAGTACAGATGGGAACACTGAAGCAGGAACTCAAGTTAGCTCTCCACTGGAAACCAGGACAGAGTGACTGGATTTTCCGGCATACTCATTCATGCACTTAAAGGCTTCTGTGTGCACAGTCTACTACATCTTTTCTTTTTTCTACCAGCTGCGTAAGCTTCAATGAAACAGCAAGAGCCGATGCAATTCTTGGCTACCTGATTGCATTCCTAGTGCTTCTCTCCACAGTGAAACTGTGGCATCTCCTGAGGCTCAACCCTAAGCTAAACATGATCACTTCAACTCTAAGGAGGGCATGGGGTGATATCTCTGGATTCATCACTGTTATTGCAATCATGTTCCTCGCCTATTCCATTGCTGTGAGTACCACTGTGGTTTCTGTTGTTTGCAGTTTGCATCCATGTGCTGTCAAGTAAAACTAATTATTTCTTAATTGTGAAAGCAACATAGCTTTGAAATTTAAAACTGAAAAAAGCTGCCTATCTACATCTTAGATTAGCAGCTTGGAGCCCAATTCTTTAGTACACAAACCAAACACTGAGATGAAAAAATGGATTATCTGTGTGTAATAGGTGTGACAAAAAAGAAAGTACAGGAAAAATTTTCTGGATAAAGCTTAAACTGGGGAGAGTGCAGCAAATGCCATTTTCTGTCTGGCTAGTTTTTAAGTGGGAAATAATTATTTTTCTGCCTGTTTCAGGAATACTTATTATGCAAATAAAAATATATTTTAATTCTAACAAGATTAAAGAATTATTGGACTGCAGCTGTTTATGTATATTTACTGGTTTTAGCTGAAATGTTTTGCGTAAATGTTCTGGCAGAGTGACGGGAGAAATTCAGCACATCTCAATTGCAAAATCCCTGGAAATGTGGAAATCCTCTGACCCAAACCCAAACTGTCCTGTAAAGGGCATTCCTGTGACAAATGGGACCTGCTGCAGCCTCACGCTGCCTGACTTCACATTCCTCATATGTCCCTCCAGCACTGACACTTTAGCAGCTGAATAGCTTTAGGCACTGGTGTGGCCACAGGTGAAGTAAGTGATCAGATCAGTTCCACGGCAAAGCCTGTTGTCACATCATGCAAGTGATGGAGCTGTGAAAGAAAGAGGCAAAGGGATGGAGAAATGGTGAGATTGCATCAGCCTCCATTTAGATCAGACACAACAGGCCCACAAATTTAGAAAACAGCACCTTGATTACTGAGCAAACAAGGAGGTTGCCTATTTGGAAGGATCTATGCACTGAAAGGCAAGTGTTCATGACTACGATTAATTTGGTCAATCATGCAGGGATAAGTCTGCTCCATGGAGGTGGGCTAAAACATGACATGTTTTGTCATGTATTTGCATATTTTTTACATATCTAGTGGCTGAGCAGATACAAGACATTCTCATATCCATGATAAAAGGTCTTACAGCTAAACATATTCAGGATGTGTAAACACAGTTCTTAGTTCTAGATTAGCCTTTTTCTGTGACCTTATCTGGTGTTTCACCCGTTTGTAAACAAACAAAAAACCCCAAACCACAAAAAAAGCTTCATGGCTCTGATGACAAGCTGGGAGGGCTTTCTCTGCATACAGCAATCATTAGCTGATTTTGCAGCAAGGACTCTGACTGTGACACAAGATATGCCTTCTTCCCTCTGCAGACAAACTTAATATTTGGCTGGAAGCTCTCCTCTTACAAAACTCTCTTTGATTCAGCAGAGACCATGGTCAGTCTTCAGCTGGGAATCTTCAACTATGAGGAGGTATCACCTCTAATTTTCAAAGTTTATCACTGTATAATTGGCATCTCAGCTATCAAATATGCTTTGACCCAGCAAATAGAAAGACTTTCAGTCAGTGCTAGAAATTAATCTAATTTTGGAAGCTCCACAGCTTCCTAAAGCAGACACTTTATCTCATCAAGAAAAAGACCCCAAGTGAAATACATCTCACATCCCATTCTGACCATCGGTCTCAGGCTCAGAATGATCAGACTCAGAACAAACCTTGCAGTGAGAAAAGTGCTCACATTTTAACTAGATATGTTACTTATTGATTACAGAGCTTTTAAGCAACTTCCTTAGAAAGCTACAGACAGAAATGAACACACACCCATCAGCTTCCTCAGAAAGGCAAAGCCTTCCACAAGGCAACTTTACATTACGTTTGTTTTTATTATTCTTGAACTTTTCATTCAGTTCTTTCAAATACTACAATATCCTTCGAACAGCTCTTTGTGGATTAAGCCAGTTCACAGACATGTCTGACTCCGAAGTAATCCTTGGTAGATGTTTTTGTGTCACAGATAGAACAAGGTATGGGTAGCTCTGAAGATCAGTAATCAGAGAGAGTTTTTCACATGTTCATCCCACTGATGTTGTTAATAGAATCACAGAATCATAGAATAGAATAGAATCATAGACAAAATATATTCCTAGGATATAGCTTACATGAGAATTGTAGGTTTTTATTTTCAGACAACCCTTAGTTTATGTCTGTGACAGTCTGACTGGGCTTCTTTGTAAAGGATATAATAAAATAAAAGCATGCAGAGATTTCATCTATACTTTGAAAGCTGAGGCATGATGGAGCTGTTCTATGCATAAACAGGTCTCCAGGCTTGTCAATGTTCATGTGAAATTTTCATACCATTACAATCAAATCCAAATACCTTAAAAAACCCCAAAGACTACCCATATTCATATATCATAGATACAAAATTTTCTATCATCTTTGTACTATATCAACATATGAAAGTGACTAGAAAATGTATATACGTTATATAACATAATTTATTAGCCACAAAGATTTTCAAAGAGACAAACTCCTTACTGTGTCTTAACTGCTTGTATGTATGCTTTTTTGTTTATTTTTACAATCAAAATATGACGTCTTACATTATGAATACTACAGGTCTTGGACTACAATCCAGTTTTAGGCTCCTTCTTAATTGGATCCTGCATAATTTTCATGACATTTGTGGTATTGAATCTGTTCATTTCGGTGATTCTGGTTGCTTTCAGTGAGGAGCAGAAGCACTACCAGGTATGTTCATCTATGCTCTTCCTTTGTGTTTAACAATTCTTGCACAGTGCTTACTCATGATTTAGGTGTTCCACCATCTGATGAAACCCATGTAAACTCAGCCGAACTCTTAAGAAGTTACTCATTTACTCATAAAGCACACTTCGGATTTTCCAGATTTATGCTGTCCATTCCTGTTCAGACAAATCCCTGTTCAGATTCAGCACAAGATCTGATTTGTTCACTTACTAAATCCAGCAAAAGTCTTAAGACTTGCGCCTGGCCCCATTGAAATCAGTGCCAAAACACACATCAAAGTCCATGAGGACTTTACAGCTCCTTTAAAAATGTCTCTGTGAGTGCCTGACCCATGCAAGCTATTGGCAGCACGGTGTGAAATCCAGTTTAGCACTCCAGTACTGTCCAAAATTCCTCTATGTTTTAAATAAAGTCAAGGGAGATGAAAACAACGTATATGGTCAATAAAAAACAAGATATATTTAGTTTTTCTCATTTACTTTATCTAGAAATGGAGGGTGGCTCATCGTATGTATGTACCACCAGCTGCATGGTAGCCGGCAAGGGAGCTCCGGGCTCCTGTAACCACACTTCCATGGGCTTTGACAGAGCCCAAACTTCCACACCCATGTTCACAGAATCATAGAACAGGAGGATGGAAGGGACCTCAAGGATCATCTGGTCCATCTGTGACTTTTGTCTTGATAGAAATATTGGCATGATGTTTCGCTTTGGCAGTTCCTCATTGTCATGGTGTTACTCCTGCTCCTCTTTGAGTGAAAGCTGGTTTATCTCACCTCAAATAGTGATTTGCTCTTATGACATTTTCCGGCTTCAGCAGAGCCTGTATCCACTTCTGGTCTATGCACCCAAGTAACTTATACCTTGCTGTTATTTCAGGCTTCAGAAGAAGAGGAGATTGTTGATCTAATGCTAATGAAACTTTTCAGTTTCTTCGGGATTAAATGCAAGAAGGAAGAGACGCCAGTCACAACCAACTGGAACAACCTGCCAATGATTAAATAATAACCACATCAAAAAGTCACTTTGTGAGGGTGAACGATTTACTTTTTAACTACCAGCTGCAGTGGCTTGACTTAGATTGATCTGTATAATTCGTTAAGAACTCACCAACGAAGTTTAAGTTGACAAGCAGGTATCCTTTATTGCAGCACTGGGAGACACAGGGTCTATCTCCTCCTAATGTGTGTCTCGTTTAAGCATCAAACAGACCGTGATTACATTGCTGGTTAACATACCTATAGATGTCATACATATGCATTAGTTGTCAGAGAACTGTTCTATGTAATTCCACGCCTATTTCTGCATGCGCATAACAACGTGGTAGTGGTCTTTGGTGGTCGTTTTACTTCTTCCAACAACTTTCATCACTTGGCCGCTCCTTGAACCCTTGTTCTGGAAGCCTTTGAAACATGCACAGTAGGTAAATGCTTACACCAGCTTCATTAGTGTGGTAACACCACTGACATGAGCGAGTGATTTCTCCTTGTCCTTGTACTTACCAGTTAACTTCGCTACAGCACCTCCTGAACATCTGCTGGTTTTAGACACTCTTTAGCTACAGTCCTGTTTTGGCTACAATAAATTTTGTCTGAAGGTCATAAGGTTCTAAAACTGTCAGCTACAACGATTTACCTTATACAAGGATCCTTTTTACGTTCTTTTGGTTGGGCTTTTCAGGTTTGGAAAGTTTTGTTGTTATGTACAAAGCCACCAGGCTTAAAGTTACTTAAACCCGAATATTCTTATTTACAAAGGATTACATTTCATTCTGTACTTCCCTGCCTCAATTACCATAGCTTCTGACTACAACACTGCAGTGTTCAACCAATAAACCACAATCTACATGTTATTTAGGAGCATTAGCTAAGAAATAGCGCTAAACCTAAGACAACGCGTCGTGTGCGCGCTAACTGGAGACTTGTGTTCAACAAACACTGACCGGTTGCTGCAGCCTTCAGGCTCCTCCTTCCCTCGCAGAACATGGCGGCCGCGGGGC
>NW_009942642.1:18887-35797 GCF_000696875.1 Nestor notabilis | reverse complement strand
GAGGCGGGTTTCTGGGGAGGTCCCCGGGCGTCTGGGTGCTGGGGAGGGACAGCCACATGATCCGCATCCCACATGACACAGAAAGAAACCGGTGGCAGCAGCCAGCCCTGCAAAACGTCATTTTTTCCTCCGTCAAAGAAGAGGGGTAGAATACCCCATCCCTCCCCCTCAGCCAGATTCACAAATATCCTGGAAGAGGCAGGCACAGATGTGAATATCCTGCGTGGTTTCCAGTATGATAGGCGCCTGCCCAGAGGTGCCTCCACTTGGGATAACAAGCAGAGAAAAGACGAGACTGGCACTTCTGGGATTATGCTTTGGAGCAGGTAGGTGGATGGATAGGTGCTGTGCTGAAGAGTGCTGTGGCTAAAGGGATAGCTCTCTTTGCAGAGGTGATCTTTTCCAGTAGTTTACCTTCTTATATTTACTTACTTGCATATAAAATCCTTGGGGTTTAGCAAAGAGGACTCATTCCTCACTAGCAAATGCCCTGTAGGGTTTGAATTTTAAGTTGATTCTGCTGAAAGCAGGGAAGTGTGTAGAATTAATGCAGAATAAATGTCCATATTTTCTGTACAAATCTACATTCTGTGCATCTATATTCATTATTTTAAAATTATGCCACTTATTTTTCTTAAATAAGTCCCCTGATATGATCAGTTCACTGAGAGCAGTAAATTACGTTAACTGAGATGGAGCAGACCAATCTGCCCATCTGTTTTTCCCTGTCTCTAGATACATTCAAACAGCTTCTTCCTTCCTGGTGTTACTGTACTATAACATCTGCTTTTGTATTTTTCAGTCATTAATTTGAAGTCATTCTTTCTGAAAGCTTTGTGTCCTTTTTTTCCTTTGGGGGTGCCTGGATTCAGCTACTTAAGGCAACACCACAAGCATAGTAATCTTTGCTTAACTGTAGCCAGCAGAGGCAAGAAGGCGATTCTGTTTTTTCTAATTCAGGCACATACTCTCTAAGAATGCATTGCAATATTTTTCATTCACCCAGCTGGCTTCCGGCATGTCAAACAGTATGTTGGCTCCACGGAGTAATGGAGAAGTAAAACTGCCTTCTGCTTTCAAAAAGCCATTTGTGTGTATGAGGCAGGATTCATAGCCAGTTACTTCTGGCAAAGATTTTCAAATGTGGCTGTTGAAGATTTGTTGTTAAAGCCACTGTTAATGACTTAAGCAAGTGGCTTGGTTTACAGAAAAACTGGGTGTCAACCCAGAGGCATCCTTAAAAGCTTATCTTTATTTGGGTGTCCTTGGATTTTTAGAAGCTTGATTTGTGGGTTTATTTAAAACACTCTGGTCTTGAATGAGTCAGTAAGGGGAGGAATTTCTATACCTCAGACACATTTGGGGAGCTCTGCTCCTTAGCTTAAAGTAAGAGCTTGCAGACTCTTACTCCCCCACAGTTCTCCTGTGAAGCCTCTATTTGCAAAGCTGTGCAGCGCAATTCCCCCATCTGGGTCACACCATATGATCTCCATCTGCATTTTCCTTTGCAGCCCCAACCAGTCTTCCCTTCTCAGGTGTTTAACTATCTAGGGAGCAATTTCAACCAGATGATGCAGAATAACCCCCTAACATCCTCAGGCACAGTCTGCTCCCCCTCCCCACTACAAACAGAGTTCTCCACCACCAAAACATGACACGGTGCTTGTGGGTTTGGGATTTCTCCATTCCAGCAGCTTCCATCATTCCCTAAACTTCTCCTCTGACAGGCAGCCAACACAGTTCTTGCCACTGGCACCCTTCCCAAGAAGACACCTCCAGTTCAGGGGTCTTCAGCAGGCCAGCACCTTGCCTCAGTGGCTTTTCTTACCTTGCTTTTGTCCTCCCTGAGCCTAAGCTCAGCTGAAACATCCCTTCCAACAAACATCTCTGCATCAGGCATTTCCAACCTAGCTATGGCTTTTGCATGTCCTTCAGCCCTCACAGCTTCTCCAGCATAGTATAGGAAAACTATGGAATGCTCTTACTAATGGCCATATCCTCTGACATGGGAACGCTCTACTACCACTCACTCAGGTATCTTCCTCTTATTCCTATCAGATAAGTCCTCCTGGAAGAATCTTAAGATCTCTGGCAACTCTATCCCTGGCATGATTATTAGCCACCAGTGCTACTCCACTCTCTGCCCTATGTCTTACACAAGTGACCTGTGTTGTGTGAGTGCTAGATCCATGTTACTTGGAAAGACCAGGAAACATATGACAGGGACTCTTACATCCCAGCACAGTTGTTTGTACCGGTGCAAAAATCCTGTTACCGTATTGACTTCTTGTGTGCTGAAAAAACAGTTTTCACAAGATTTAATATCAAGCATTAATTGTTATATGGCCTTTTTATATAGAAGAAACAATAAAAAAAAAAACCAACCTTGATGTTCTCCTAGGATGACAACTTGTGCTCACTGCTAGTGAGAGGGTGAGTAAGCTGCGAGAGTCCTCACTGAAGCTGCTGGCATGTTTTTCTTGTGGGGGAGAGGACAGTCAGCAAAGAAGAGGGTGAGAATTGCCAAGAGATGAGCAGAGAAATCAGCCAAGTGTGAGATTCACCACAGCTTATCTGTCAACACCCACCATGGCAAACAAGCCCTGGTAAGCACTGTGTTCCTCACATCAAGCAGAAGAGCATGCTGCGTTGTGGGCAGGACCTGGTGTTGCCAAAAAATAATCTAAATGTGTGGGAGAGAGCATCTATTTTTTTACCTCTGAATCAGGAAAGGGTCCAAGCTAGCTGTGTCCAAAGACAGACTCAACCCCTGTTAAGGAAGGCAAGCAACCTGGAAAGGTGTATTTCAAGCTTCTCCACACTGTTCTTGGACAACTCCAGGAGGTGGTAACCTATCTTGACAGTAGAGTTGGAAATTAGGTCTGTCTCTCTTCTCCTTGCTCCCACTTTTTCATGCCCACACAGTCACACTGAGCAGAGATCTGGGTTCTGCCATCATTTTTAGAACAGTCCTAATCTAGAGTTTTACTACTAATCACTAGTAGTAATACTAATAGTAACAACTAGGATAATAGAATAAAGCTTGAGACATAATAAAAGTGTGAAACACTTCAAACTCTGTGAGTCTTTCCTTTGGGGAAGAGGAGTTACATCTACAAGAGGCTCATAACCACTGTGCTCCTGTTTATAAATAGTGTGTTGTACACTCATGAGTACTCATGAGTACTGCTCATGAAGCAGTAGCCAGAGCACTATGCTGTGTGTCTCTCTTATGATTAGCCAGACCAAGCTGTGGGCAAGAGCAGAGGAGACAGGCAGAAGAAGCAGGCAGTCCAAAGGTCATGGCAAACCCAACAATTCATTAGGCATAGCCCAGGTGGAAGGAAGGCTGTATCCTCCCTGGGCCTTATAGATGACCCTACCCTTCCACTACTGGATGGTTAACTTCCCAATGCATGTGATCCTGCCTATCTTATCCTTTCTATAGATCTGAAGGTTGCAAACTCCATGTGTGCTTCAGCATAGCCCTTGTTGAAGAGAATTACACCTCTGTCCCTCACTCTGCAGATGCTGATGAGGTGAAGGTGTCTATCTGGATGGTGTTGAGCACAAATATGGCTCATATTTTACCACTGTCTGTCCCTGAACCAGAGAATGATGTTGGGTATAAGTGGAATCTGCAGTTACCATAAGGGGTCCTTCCCACCACAAATAAAGAATAAACATGCTGTTAAGGTTAGGTGCATGAATAAATTACTGGGTCTTAGCAACTCACCTCAAGTTAATAGACCTACAGTGACTTCCTGCATGTCAGTCTTAACCCACAGTAAATACATGAGAAAAAGTCATTGACTTCAGATGCAGGAAAAAGCTATTGCTCCCACAACCCTTAATACCACAATGAGCTTCAAAAGATGGCACCATCTGTTAAGGAGACTTAGACAACATGCAGTAACCTTTGACTTACGGTTTTGAACCCTGAATGTTCATCAGAATCATGCCCCATGGATTTGCCCAAGGCCAGGCCTCAGATTCAGTGCTACAGGTATGCAGTCAGAGTAGTTACTCCAGATATGAGCTTATAGACCCAGAAGCAATAGATGGACCCTGTTCTTGGACTAGTTAGCTACTGCATGGCTCAGCACTTATAAAGTTCAGTTAAAAGGATAAAGCTGAAAAACCCATATCCCTCAGGCAACCAGTACAAGAAATACAAATTTGCTCCAATCCTAGCAAGTGTTGTAGTATATTATATCCTTGTTCTCAGCTTTAATACCTTGTTAAAATAGTCAGGAAAGAACACAGTCAATGAAGGTTGATGGTAAAGAGACTATCTACTTGCCCTTACTTTTCCCAAGCATACAGTAGAAAAGT
Organism: Nestor notabilis; assembly: GCF_000696875.1. Taxonomy (NCBI): domain Eukaryota; kingdom Metazoa; phylum Chordata; class Aves; order Psittaciformes; family Psittacidae; genus Nestor; species Nestor notabilis. The sequence goes on along the minus strand of NW_009942642.1, from coordinate 31,462 downwards.
CTTGTTTACATTCATGCTTATGCAGTAGCTGAGTATAGCATATATTCTTTTAATGTGCTGGAAATTAAGAACATTTCCTTACTTTATTTGATTCCATCCATATTTCCTGCTCCCATGACTTTACCCTGCAATACAGGCTAAGCTCTCAGATGCCGATAAAACATGCAATAACGTGTACTGACTTACATCAGCAGTTCAGAGCTTTCATCATAAGCTGAGCTATGACCACATTGGCACTGAAAGCTTCATCCATGAAACAGCCCATCCACACTTCTGGTCATGTCATCTGTTGCTACCTATGCTGCAGAACAGGAATCTTCACCAGTGGGGTAGAGACCGGGATAAGGCAGCAGCATATGAGAAATTACTATGGATCTCAAAACTTATTCTTGTGTTCAAACCATGTTAATTCTCCTGATAAAACAGAGGCAGATGTTTTCTATCCTCATATGTTGGAATGCAGAGAGTAAGGAAGAACACACTTCACCTCAAGAGATTTTTGAGCTTTTTTCTGAAGAGCTGCTCGAAGAATAGAAAAGCCTTCATAAGGGCAAAATAGCTGAGCATTTTTATGAGCACTAGACCAGAGAAAAGAATTGGCAGGGAATCTGTGTGGTTACAAAAGCATGTGTATCCACATTCCTCCACTGCAAGCAGAAGTACTGGATGGCCTCAATATGCACACAGTTAACTCTGCATAGCAAGAAACAGATAGAGGTTTAAAGAGTCTGTGTTCTTCTATAAAAAGATTATTACATTGAGATAATGCACACATAGGGTAGTTAATTTTAATTTAGGTAAGGATGAATGTCACCTTCTAGCATCTTACACCCAGACAACCCCCCCCCCCAACTTTTTTTCCCCCCCCCCCCCCATTCTGATTCAATTTACTCCCATTTCTAATGTTGATTAAACTCAGTTAGATGAAGCATTCATCTTCCAGTCTGGCAGCTATCACCAAGATATTCTACAGAGAGGGAAGTTTATGGAGTAAATGACCAGCTTAATGCTTTTGAAATAATTTGCTGGGCCAAAGCTTGCCTGGTATTTTGAAGTTATAATGCAAAAAGATAAAATATGTTGACTAAAAAAGCCCCTTCTGCTAGTGTTAGGTTAAATAATGTACAACAATCTATTTCTTTAGGTACCTTTTAATCCTGAAAAAACTATGGTTGGGAAACAAAATGTATATTCTTTTGATTACACATTTAAAAAGCCATTTAGTGCATTCCTTTGCAAATCTTGATAAGTTTTACTCTTCCAAATTGCAGTGAACACTTATTTTCTTGACAGGACAGTAAACATGCAAACACACAGTAACTGTGCCATATGGGCTTTATAGAACAGCAAAGTAGACGTGGCAGTGATTTTTTGAAGTTTTAGCGGCTCAAATACTTAATCTCTAAGAAACAGATCTGTTTTGGAGAGTTAGCAAGAATATATTTAACTTGCTATCAACCCAAAGGGATAATCCTGAAAATGGAACATTTGTGCATTCAAACTGCAAATTAAGGTCCATAAAATAGGAACTGTGGCACCAGGAAATCCATCTAATAATTATGAGTCATTTCACATACCCCTTATTTTCCTAAACAAATGCAAAAAATTCAGGGTTTTAAACAGAAATACAGGAAGTCCTTATACCAGTTTTAAAAGGATTCCCACTCTACAAAGTTCAAAAGAAAGTGAGATTTTTGGTACTGCTACATCCATGCAGACTCAGTTACTAGAAAGTAGCCTTTCACTCAGCACAGTATTATACAGGTTTAAGGGAAAACCAAACAAAAACATTTTTGTTAAACAAAAATGTAATTAGGTCTCACATAATTTTTACTTTTTGTATTTCTAATACTCCCTTATTGATCTGCAAGGCTGAGGGAGACTAAAGAGCTCATTGCCATTTTCTTATGGATCTGGTATTTGCAAGTTGAGCAGTTCACTAACACTTAAACTGTATTTCAGTCGGGGGATATGGGATACATAATGTAGCAAGATAGAGATTCTCTGGTTATTTGCATCCTAGACCTGTACAGAACAATGTATACGCTGAGCTTTTCGTACTCATGTTGCCAACAGGAGCATTACTCATACTGTAGAAGTTTAAGTCACCACTATAAAAAACAGACTTGCCCCTGAAGAAGATATGCTGGGCCATAGACACTAAGGTTCTTAGTGCTAAATCAAAGCATGATTCTGATCTCAGTGCCAACTATGAAAAATAGGGTTGAATAGAGATCCTTTAATATAAAAGAAAATCAGCTTCTGGTCCATTTGAATGAAAAAATATTTATGACTAGGAATGCAGGAATCTCAGTGCACACTGGTTAATCAGATAGCATTTACTTTTCAGAAAGTAAACCATGTAATTGATGTTCAACCAGAGCAATCATGTGCTCAGGGTAGTTAAAGTCGCTATATTGTACTTACATCTTCATCTGGACCTTTTGGGCAGTGTGCTGAATGACTTTGAATTTTTGCAAGGAAGAAAGAATCACAAAATATAGTATTACTTGCACCTGTGTTTGTGCTTCTTCTGTTATACTCACAGTGAAGAAACCACCATCACCACAGACACATAACCAAATATTCTATCTCTCAATGCAAACATACAGTCTCTGGTGAAGGGTGGCACATGGGAAGGCTTCTCCCACTGAGGTGTTAGCAAAGCTCCAACACAAGACAGGTGGATACAGCTCTTTCCATTCTTCTTCCTCTGTAGGCACCCACTAGCTAGCTCACCTCACACACCTCCGAGGGTGACACATACTGTTCCACGGTGGGGCTGCTGAATTCCCAGCTTTTCAAAGGTGTGTTTGCAGATAACCTGAGTTCTCCAGTTAACAGTGTCTGGGCTGACTTTTAGGCAAAATGAAGCAGAAGAAAAGTACCATTTGAGTGTTACAACCTGCGTAATTGTCTCAGGTCTGAACTGACACAGACAGCAAATTTGGCTCACGGGGAGAATTATCATGAGAACAGCATTAGCGAGTCTGCATATTTTAACAGCTTAGGAAGGTCATTTCGTTCTCGTTCCTGACTTCCACTGCTCTTCAATATTGGACAAGAAATTTCGTCTGGTTATTCTTCTATGAAGCGTCATTTGTGCAGCTGGTTATTTTTAAATAACACATGCTTCTGTATAGCAAGAAGGGAAATTAAGGAAGAAAAATAGCCCATAATGTTCTTTTCTGTCTGGTTAATAGGCTCCACATGTATTATTCTATTACATATAATTCTAATATGTAATTTAGTGGATTGTACTGTCAGTACATCCTGCCATTCTGCTAGAAATACTGTGCTGATAGCTGATGATGGCAGGGTATCTCCAGGGTAGCAGATCCACCTGATGGCAGGTGAGGAAAGGCAAGCAGGAGCTGTTTGAGAAACCAGGAATCATCTGCTAGGCAAAGCTAGTAAGAAAGCAATGAGGGAAGGCAACCTGGGATGAGGGGTAGGAAAGGACAGACTGGGCAGCACCCAGAGACCTCCAGCGGAAGACAGGACGAGGGGCAATGTATTATCTGCAGATGGTGCCCGTTGCAGGGTTGGCAACTCAGCCACTCACAACACACTGGGTCTCGATGCTGATGTCCTGCTGATGAGCATTATTTTGACAGGAGGCTACCATGTAAAACTCCTTGTTTAACACGCCCCACTGAAACAAACCCTGTTGCTACTAGCCTCAAACTGCTTCAGCTGTGAGTCCAACTTAACCTGAGTCATGTTGTCATCTCCCAGACACTACCTGCATGCAAGAGCTGCGAAATAACGCCAGCTGCATTAGGAGCAGCATTGGTGACTTACGCATTGACCCACTTTCTGCTGATGCAGTCAGCACCTGGGCATGGCGCAGGGCATAGAGAGGCGCAGGGGGGTCCAGCAGCACTGTGGCTGCAGCTACACAGACTGGCAGTGCCCATGCAGCTGTGCCACAATCCAAGCACACTCTGCATTTTCAAGGATGCTAAATTTATGCCTGTGCTGTCTAACTGACTGTACATCAAGCCTGTTCATGTGAAATACGCATATTGCATGTTATATTAAGTGCAGCTATTGAATATAGATAAGGGAAACAAAATCTCCTCTAGCCACATGAAGCAATAAATACATCTTTTCCTCTTCCACATCTATGTTTTGCATTGCGTTATTGAAGATGACATGCAAAACAGCGCAAAGCACGATATTCCATATTAATCCAGTGGCTTTTCACTTTGGAGCTCTGTTCTGATAAGGCAGACAAGGAGAAAGTAATTGGTGATAGTTGCAGAGCTGGAGTTGGCAGAGCAAAAAGCATCAGGAAAACATTGGAAAAAAATACTCTGAAAGGAAAGTTTGAATTTGGATCACTTGGAAAGCTCAGGAGGATGCTGGTGGCTTTTTGAACTTGTCCATTTGGTTTCTGGGATGAACACTTGAACTTCTGATCATTAACTGAAGCCATGTTTATCTTTTGCAGCATCAAGATTCTGGACTTACGCATTCACACAATATATGCACAGAATCAGACTTTCTGTTTCTAATGATTAAGGATTTGCATCTAAACACTATGATTTGAAAGGACACTTGTTCTGAGCATCGGGCCCAGGCAAGGGGTTTGTATACACACAGACACTAATGTTTACCACTCTTACGTTTTAACCCTGTGATAGGCTAGGACCAACACAACAGGCTAAATCCAAGATTGCTAACTCTGTGTAGCAATATATCCATTCCTGTCCCACTCCTTAAAACAGGAAGTCTTGTATGTCTGATACCATGGTGTGTCCCATACTTACCACAAAGGACAGCCTGCAGTTTGATCCAAGGACCTATATTTCAGTGATAGCTTGGAAATACAGAAGTCGTTCAAGCATCCTGGCAGCTGAAAAACACCATCTAATAAGAAGACATAGTAGTGCCTGTGTTTGCCTTAGGGTGGTGGTGGTGTAGTCAGCGTATTCCTCTCACTCAGTTAGCAGGTCACCAGCATGGGTGACAACACCTCTGTCTCTTGATATGAAAGGGACATTTATCTTTCAGAGGACAGATGTGCCTGTCCTAAAGCAGCCAGGTTGTTAATAAAACTCTGCTCAAAACTGAATGTCCTCTGCTGTAACAGAGAGACTCACCATATGTTTCTGACTGTTTCTCTGAAATCCACTACATTAAGCTGTATGTAGATTACTTAAAATTATCTTTCATTGCTTAAGGTAGGTTTTTCCCATAGACCTGTTAAACAGAACCTTGCTTCTTCTCTTTTTATACAGCCTGAGCAAAAGACGTGGCCGTGATTGCCCACAGCATGGATAACAACAGCAGTCCTGTTGTTCTCCCTACCTTCCTGCTCCTGCTGCAGAGCGAGAGCTACCCTGAGACCCCCATCCCTCCTGCTGGCTATGAGATGACAGCATCACCCACAGGACCCAGCTCAAGCAGGAACCACACTGTCTTGCTGTATGACCTGCAGCGGGGGGAAATTACAGCAGCCAGCATGGTTTTGGGAGCGTTGTGGCTGGTGTCCCTCATTGGAAACTCCCTCGTTTGCTTAGTGATCCATCGGAGCAGGAGGACACAATCCACCACCAACTATTTCGTTGTCTCCATGGCTTGTGCAGACCTGCTCACCAGCGTCGCAAGTGTGCCCTTTGTGCTGCTTCAGTTCACCTATGGCAGGTGGACACTGGGGAATGTGATGTGCAAGCTGGTAAGGTACATCCAGTACCTCACCCCTGGAGTGCAGATATATGTGCTCCTCTCTATATGTGTGGATCGATTCTACACCATTGTCTACCCCCTGAGTTTCAAAGTGTCCAGGGAGAAAGCCAAGAAAATGATTCTGGCCTCTTGGCTCTTTGAGGCTGCATTTGCATCACCGGCTTTCTTTTTCTACAGCTCCAACAGTGACAACCACTGCAACTTTTTTCTCCCCAGTTCTTGGGAAGGAGTTACCTATGGTGTCATTCGCCTCTTGGTGGTGTTTCTGACCCCATCTACCCTCATCGTCTTCTTCTACCAGAGGGTCATCAAGTACATTTGGAGAATAGGCACTGATGGCAGGACTGTCAGGAGGACAACAAATACTGTCCCAAGAACAAAAGTGAAAACCATCAAAATGTTCTTAATGTTAAACTCGGTCTTTCTCCTCTCCTGGCTCCCTTTCTACATGGTACAGCTGTGGCACCCACAGGAAATCAACTACAGAAAGAGCTCCCTGGTTTTTCTGTCCATCACCTGGATCTCCTTCAGTTCTTCAGCCGCTAAGCCAACCATCTACTCCGTGTATAATGCAAACTTCAGAAGAGGGATGAAAGAAACATTTTGCATGTCTGCCATGAAATGTTACAGGAGCAACGCATACACCATCACCACCAGCTCCAGAATAGCCAAAAAGAATCACGTTGGGATTGCAGACGTCCCAGCTCCGGCTAAAACTGTCACCAAAGATGCCATCTATGATGCTTTTAACAGAGAAGAAAAGGAAAAAAAGCTTGCCTGGCCTATTCAGTCCAATCCCCCCAATACATTTGTCTAGTTGGCTGTATTGTTTTGAAAAAAACACTATGTACCCACAGAACAAGGAGCTTTATACCCTTTCTGAATCTTGATGTATATTTACATATTTTTAACACAGATTTGGGGAAGAAAACAAGATGGTTTATTTTATTAAATGACTTGATTTTGATGTGTCCAGTTTATTTAATTTCCATTACCTTCTGTTTTCTGGGAATACTCTCCCTGAATCCCAGGCATCCCTTTTCTGTGAAACAGGAAAGTTCTTAGAGTCTCCTAGGTGGGGAAAAAAGGGTAGGAATAAACATTACTTTTTTGAATCCCTGTACATTGGCCACCGTGTCTCAATGCATATGTCCACCCAAAGCCATCCTTTGTAGCGTTGCTTCAGCCAAGACTTGCAGAGCTAAGCCATTCCCCTGGCTTAGGGCTAGAGACCACAGACACCAATATGGCGGATGATCAAATAGCATTTATTGCGCACACAGCGAGCATTATATACCTTTTCGCAATGCGGAACTGAGCGTGTCGGCCAATCAGGGGGCAAGTCAGCGGTTTTTGCCTTATAAGGTATTATTCTGTGTGGCGTTTATAGCTTACTCCCTTGCGTACATCACGTGATCTTCCGAGCGCCCTTGTCCCTATTCTTTCCGTACATCGCGTGATCTTCCGAGCGCCAGGCCTTACTCTACAGCCATCTATACTTCTGTCTGTTATGTCCCTGTGAATACCAGTGCACTGTGGTTTTCTTTGTTGTCCAGACCCCATGGGCAAGAGGTCCATGGGTGGGCAATGCTGGCCTAAGCCTGACATCAACGGTGAAACTCCCACAGCCTCATAGATAGGGTCAGCATCAGTCCAGCACTGAATGCTTTTGCACCTTCATAGTTGCGTCTCTCCAGAGGTCTCGTGGTCCAAACCACCTCCTCTCAAGCTGCTTCTACACCCACCCTAGTGTATCCACCCAGAAGCCGGTGCTGGGCACAGCCTGGGAGAAGACCCGCTGATCAAAGCAGTGCCAAGCACACAGGAACTCCTCACAGCTTCCTGTTGGTGTGTCTCCTGGCCCAAGCCCCATCTGCTGAGGTATGGCTGTGCCACCTGCAGCAGAGTGGTTTTCTGCACTCACATGCTTGCCTGGCATCCTCCGCCTCCATGGGAGCGCCTTTGAATAGGTCCTTCACAGGCATCCCAGAGGAGATGAGCCAGCAGAGAGCTGTGGCTACAGGTGCATCTGACTCCTGCTGTTCTTTCTCTGCCAGCACAGGGAGAAAACAACCCAACAGCACCAGTCAGGGCTTCAGCCCTGAGTGGGAAGGGGGATGGCAACCCGTGTGTCATTTGCACTTTCTGGAACAACCAGCCTGGTTTTTGGTGGGTTTTTTTCAGCTATTGGCCTCATTAATAAGAAGTGAGCTGAATCTGTGAGATGAATATTGATTTATTCTCTTAATTCCAATACTGTTTCCCAGAAGTAGAACAGTTCACCCTCAGAAAACAGAGATAACTATTTATTCTCAAAATGAGGTCAGCATTAGCATCTGGTTGGTGAATTCCCTTCACTCTGCCCAACCAGTGTGTTCCCATGAGCTGGAGGTGTGGAAGGCCCAGGCCAGGCTGCTGCAGCCTTTGCCTGGGAAGTTTCCTTTTTGCTTTCTTAGTGTCTACGGAAGAGTCTCACAGGGTTCAGACCAGACGTCCGTCCATGCCAGTATTTTACTGTTGACTGTAGCCATCAGCGGCTACAGTGAGGGAAGAACATAGGTATCAGAGAAGCTACAGAGTGGTCTCCTGACACCTTGTTCCAGTCTTTGGCAGTCACTGCTAAGAACTAACGCCTTTCACAGGGTAGCTGCCAAAAAGCAGTGCCATTCAGTAAATATTGAGCAGGTCCAGAATGGGCTTAGTTATAAAATCCCACAGGCGGGAAAGCAGCCCCTCCTGCTTGTTCAGGCCCCATCTGAGTGGATTTCAAGAGAGTTTTGCCTGAGAATCAAGGTTTTGACCTCTCTTCAGTTGAGAATTTCAAGCACTTTTTTCCTGTTCTCTCTTTCCTTATCAACTAGCTTTGACGAAGTCAGTACCTGGTGAATAGCCGATCACTACGCACACTCTCTGTGCCATTCTTGGGTTTGTAAACATCTATCATGCATTCTCTTGGCTATTTCTTTTCTGTACTCAAGAGCCTCATCCTACTCAGTCACTTCTTGCACAGAACTGGCTCCAGCCCATGCTCTCCTTGGAGCACCCTAATGTAGCTGCCAGGGCTTGGCCAAGCTACGAGCAAGTATTTCACACTCAAGTCATCCTAACAGCGCTGGGGACACTTTGATTGCAGGTGTCAAACTAGGCGATAGAAGACAGCATGCAGGTGTCAGTTACCCTTCCACATAGTTTTGGATTCAAACATAAACAGAGGAAGTTCAGGTTAGATATAAGAAAGAAGTTCTTTACTGTGAGGGTGATGAGGCACTGGAATAGGTCGCCCAAAGAAGTGGTAAATGCTCCATCCTTGGCAGTGTTCAAGGCCAGGTTGGGCAGAGCCTTGAGCAACCTGGTCTAGCGTGAGGTGTCCCTGCCTGTGGCAAGGGGTTGGAACTAGATGACCTTAAGGTTCTTTCCAACCCAAACCAGTCTATGATTCTATGATTCTATTTCAAAATCTCTGGCTCCCCACGGTATGTCTGAAAGAGACATCCCTCAGCCACAACTCCTCATAGAAGGATTATCTTTTTCTTCTGCTTTCAGAGCAAACATGGCACAGCTGGGTTCCTGCTTGTACCTGCGGACTGGAAGTGCTGCATCAATGAAAGTTATAGACACGATCAGCAAGTACTACAGGGTGTATTAAACATGCTTGGGTACCTCCCTTTCCCGTCAGCAGGGAGCAGAAGCACACATGTGGTGGAGTTCCAAGCTAACATCCTCTGAAAAGACTCTCATGCTGGCAATGTGCGCGGGGAAACTCCTTTATTGAGAAACAATCTTGTATGTATTGTAGAAAGCTTCCTTCTTCCTCCTCTACCACACAACGTATGGTTGTGAGAACCCTTACTGATTGCAGGAATACTTCCAGTATCTATTTCACAAATTCAGAAATCCCCCTTAAATGAGGATCTGGTGTTTGTCATTAAAGCCATTAGCAAAAAATCCCATGAACAGGGAGGAGAGAGGACCTTGAAATTGCGACAAGACCGGTATTTTCTGTGTGGTTCAGGTTCTGAGCAGATTGTTTCTCCCTGAAATATCACCATATACTTAGTTTTTCTTTTCCACTTACTTACCTCTGACACAGTAAAATCAGATCTAGGGTAAGCAGGCCAGGTCAACCTTGCAATGTTATTTTTAATGCTGAGTTGCGAGACAAACCCAGCAGTTGTTCTTTCAGTTAGTAGCTTTATTAAAGAAATGGGGCTGAACAGAATGAGCCCTGAGGTCGAAGAGGACCACAGGGTCATGGTGACCCACCTTCTGCTAGGTCTGATTCCAGAGGGAGCCAGGACGCTTGTTCCTTCGAGTCTATATGAACAGGAGTGCATGAGGCAGCCTGGACATCATGGCATCATGGACAGGACAGGCCATGACAGTCACTGTCCTGTTGAGGTGTAACCAGAGATACTGTAAGCGGTGAGTCCTTGTACAGTCAGACCCCAAAGATGTTCCAGTGGATGCTGCCTGTGCACTTCCAGCCCACTGGCCTCAGACTATTACAGATCCCGAAGGAAACTATTGCTGCAGCCACCACATGCAGGGGCTGCTGCTCTCAAACATGCTTCACTGCTGAGAAGGGTGGGAGAGAGGGGCAGTCCATCCCTACGGTGCCAGTGCCATGCTGCAGACCCACAACCTGCCAGATGTCATTTCACATGCAAAGCCCAAAGAACACATTGGCAGGTTGAAACCACAGGCTTCTGTGAAGCTTTCCTCTTGTGAACTTGACCATGTTTCCCCACATCCCAGAAGCTGTAGAACTACACAAGCTGGCCAGGAAAAGGCCAGGACTGCCATGACACAACAGCTAGGGACAGTGTCCCCAGTTTGAAGGAGCTGGCAGTTCTGCCCTGAAATCACAGGCCTAACTGGCCCTGTGACCATGAGTGAAGTCTGGAGGTTGGCTTTCCTAAACCACCTTTCCATATCAGTAAAGCCCAGTCACAGCTGTATTAGAGTGAGCATGACTCTGCTTGTAGAGTTTCTTTTAGCCAACACAATAATGGTAAAAACACATACACATGAACATACGTTGTATTTGAACTAGAAGGAGTTTGCCTGTGCAGCTGTCCCTTTCTGCAGTTATACTGATAAACCTTCCTAATTCCTGCTTCTATACGACACAGCTTTTGGTGCAGTTAAAAAGATTATCCAGACCAATCAAATAAACCCCACTGTTTCAACTGCTGACAGATCCTTAGCCTGAAAAGCCAGCCTTCACCACACTGCACAAGTGAAAGGAGCAGTGACGTGCCTGTATATTGGGTGCGTATGTACATGCTCACTCCCATTTCCTTCCTTTTGCTTTTTTCCAAGTTCTCCCAGGCCTCTCTATCCTTTATCCCATCAGCCATGGCTGCTGACCGGGCTCATGCCCTGGTGAACACCATGTTTCTGGGGGAGGTGACTAAGGAAAGGCTGCCCGAGCCACCCCAGCAGCTCCAGCCCTTCAGGTAACACCCAGCCACAGGCGGTTTGATGCTGCCACTGAGAGAGATGAAGAAAACACCTTGCTACAGCAGAGATGAAGATGGAAAACATCCAGCAGCTTGACTTTTGAAATGGCAGCTACTCCTTGCTTGGGGTTGATTTTGGAAACGTGTGATGAAATGGATGGAGACTGACAAGTGCTGACCTGGCGCCAGAGCAAAGAGCAAACTTTTCCACTCCTTCCATCATTTTAGGACAGGTGATGGATAGGTTTGATAGCACCCATCCAGGTCCTTCTGGTCCTTCTGGTCTGCCAAGGCCCCAGAGGTGCCAGAGGCTCAGGAGGAAGATCATGGGTTATCTAAGCAAGAAATGGAAAATGATGCAGGATTTGCCTGATCAATATGAACAAATCTCTCCACACTCCCTCACAACTCCTCATTGCCAACATACTGTTTCAGTGATACATCTAAAGCAACAATAAAGTTAATGAGGGGGGGAAAAGGAAGATTGGCAAGGAGGATTATAAATACACTCAAGTGACCCACACCTGTGTAGAAGAGCACATATGTCATACTAATTGTTGTTTAACCTTGGCTGTCGGACAGGTAGAACATCTGTGTTTCAGTAACATAAGCCTGTGATAGAGGCAGCTTGAGATTCCTGCCCTGCTGTAGGAAAATCAAGGCATAGTGGTAAACTATGCCTGCCCTGAAATACAGGTGAAACCAGCTGGTTCAGTGATCCTCAAGCATGGATGGAGCTCCATGATGCCTGCATTCGCGCTTGCGTGCCTCTGCTGGGTGCTCCTTTGAGGCTCTCTAGTTGGTGAGGTAATGAAAATAAATTTACTTATTGCATTTCATCCATGGTTTTGTGGTTGTTTCTGTGTCCTGCCTGTGCCGGTTCACACAGACAGGTGTGGAAACTTTAGGACGAAACCAAGCAACACTCCTCAGATAAAGGCATCTTGAAGAAACCACGTTTTAATGTGGGAACAGCCAGTGACTGTCCCTGGAGCTTCATACTCTTCTAGAGACACCAGAAAGATTGGTTAGGTGCCCAGGATGCCAACCACTACTCCTGTGTGGGTACGCGTGCATGTTCATGAGCGCACATCTAAGCAAGGAGGAAACCAGCGTGCAGAGATGGGCTGAAGCTGGCAGAAGCTATAAGGGCAGGTTTGGCACTGAGCAAACAAAACCTCCCAGTTCACAAACACATCTCAGCCGCATCTGCAAAGGACCGGTTCTGGGAGACAGGACTCCTGAGTCTCCAGCCCACTTGTCCCTTAGCCTTAAATGTTCTCTGTGTAAGAACATGACACAGTGCCAACCATTAAACATTTTTTTCCATTAAGTGGACATCCATTAAGTGGAAATTCCATCATTGCTGTTTACTTTTGGTATTAAGTGGCTTGCACTTGCGAATTACTATTACAAATT
>NW_009942642.1:2566-18856 GCF_000696875.1 Nestor notabilis | reverse complement strand
TATTTCAATATTGTCTCCCCCCCCCCCCCCCCCCCTTTTTATTTCAGCAGAAAGTTGGATTTTTGGCTAAACATACTTTACAAATTTCCACTTGAGGGGTGGGGGCTAGTGAGAAGCAGACACACACCACTTGAACCTATTTTTCAGCCAGTCTCCTGGAGGTGATGCAAGGTGGCTATCACTCATAATTAGATTTAAGAGTTTCCATATGCCCAGTTAAGTATCCCTTGAGTTTTCCAAGTCTCCTCAACTCAACCAGTTCGACTTTAGAGTTAATTGACATAGACTTAGGAGCTGTTTTTCCAAGGTGTTAAACACACGCCATCGATTTTAGTTGAAATTCTGAGTGCTCAGCCTTTCTCAGTATCAGATCCTTCCTGCTTTAAAGAACAAAAAGCAGATTTGAAGATTATTAAAGCCAGACCCATACGCTCAAAGGAAGGGTTATTAGCCCCCTATGTGATTTTGTAAGTTAATATGTCTTTATTAGTTGGCTCTTTTCAACCTAGCAAGTGTTGTGGAATAGGCCATTATGAATTACATAAGCTTTATTTGAACTGGCTTCTAATAAAACATAACACACCTACTAGAAGATTGTTATATAAATGTCACCTTCTGGTGAGCAGCCTGGCCTAAACCACGAATTTATTCTACACTACTGCTAATGCACACAAAGTCTTCTTTCAGTTTTCTCATTAAACTATTCCCTGGATAAAAATCAGAAGTGGCATAGACAGCAATAATTCCCTCATGCTCAGCACCTCTACCGTTTTAGGCCAGCTCTTGGTTTGGTCCTACATTTGCAAGGAATACAAAGGATTGCATCACCAAGTAATTTCATTTGTCCTTGTTTTATACCCGGCCAGACACATTTCACCACATATTTCCATGGTCTGGGGAGGAGGGACTGATTAAGGACTTTAATTTTGTTGAGGACATGTAGAATTAGACAGCAGAGACCACATACGCATAGGTGTAATTACCCATCTTATTTCCAAAGGAACTACAGCACTTCTCTTCACCCCTGGAGATTTAGTCTCCACTGCCGTACCACTCTGCAGAGTTCCTCTCCATATTGATCCAAATACAGGAAGGAAAACAATTAAGTGATATCCAAAGCCAGCAAGATTTCAGAGTATGTACCAGTTAGCTGTAAATGCAGTAGAAGTAGCCCTGATTTTCTTATTAACCCAGAGCATTGCTGGGAGCTGATCTGCTGTCAGGCTTTCTGCAGACTCTGAAACAGCTCTTGCCACATTACTGACTTAGTCTTTCATAGTGATCCAGAGCATCTTTCTCAGAACAAAGTCTTGAGGGTGTATATTTTTTTCCTTAAGAGGAGGGATGTTGGATGTGGCCACTGGCCCTCATAACGGGATTTGTGCTGCCAGCACCAGCCTATGGCAGAAAGCATTGAGTTTTCAGAGCTAAATCATACTTAATCTTAGAACACCAGCAGAAGGCAGCCACCACTTCAGAACAGGCCAGAAGAAAGCTAGATAGACATATAAAGAGCTATTTCAAAATATTTCAAGGGAGGGTAATGCAGCACAAGGTGGTTCTCCACAAAATGTTCTTGAACCATCAACAGCACCTATAACTCCCACCCAAGAGCTCCAGTCCTGGGTGCAAAGACAGACACACCGCCTTTCCACTACCACACCACTGTTCATTGCCCCCAAGCAGGGGCTGCCATCTGCATGTCCTGACACTATTACTAGCCAGCTTCTGACAGCCATACGATGGTTTTGATGGCCAAGTTACTTAGTTGTATCTTCAGAGACGGCTTCCCACTTGTTGATCGCATTAAATGTCCTGAGAAATTCCTATCCAGGTAACACAGCATTTGGAGCTTTGTCTTCAAGGGAAATAACCATCTCTTTCCTCCACTAAAGAAATCTATCCATACTAGTAAACATTTTTTAAATATACGTGAGCTCCATATTTCAGACATTGGATGTTGTCGTGGAAGTTTTGTTTGAGAAAGGACACAGAGGAACGTCTTTGAAAATGACGCTTTCAGCAGTCTACCAAGACTCTCCACAGATCCGGCACAACTGAGAGAGTGTAAAAGGATGAACTTACCACAGTGGTTTTTGTAGCATGAGCAGAGTGTGCACAGGATGTACAATAGCACCAGCCTTCCACAGTTCCAGCTCACACTGCACATATGCAGAAACAAATTCAGTGTAATCATCATTAGCATGCAGAAATCTTCCTGGGAGGTGGTACCTCTCTTTAGTCTTTCCAGCTAACCTCCAGCTTGGCGAAGGGAGAAACAATGATCTTCACAGAAAAACACTCCTCGCAGAGCCCAGTTACCTGCCTGCCACACTGATCTAGAAATGAGTGCTCCTCACACTTTACAGAGCACTTTGTAACTCACTTCTTACATCCAGGAATTTTTTCCCTGTGATTGCAAAACCAGTAGCATTCTCACCCTAGTTCTCAGGATTACTTTCTTCTACATTCCCCTGAAACCACACTTTATTTCTCAAAGGTTTTTTAACTTACACCATAGAACGGCTTGGGTTGGAAAGGACCTTAAGATCATTTAGTTACACACACACACACACCCCCCACCATGGGTAGGGGCATACACACACTGACAGAGAAAAAGAGATTTTACAGTAACAAAGAAAATTCTAATCTATGTTAACAGGTGATATTTAAAGTTACAGCTGGTGAAAGTATTTCTGATAAACCAAGGCAAAGCTGTGTTAGTAACAGGCAAATTTGTTTGGTTTTATATGACTTATTTCATGCAAAGAGCATGATTCAGAAAAAAACCTGCAAGGTGAATGGAAGCAACCCCGAGAGGCCATTCATCATTGTGCCCACGTTTTTTTATTAATACATCCACAGAACTGCAACTGTGCTCATTCCACAAGCAGTTCATGGCAGAGGGATTAAAACAGACAGCGTTTATAATCGTTCTCCAGCTGTCAGTCAGCCTTTTTTATCTGCTAGCATGTGTAGACAATATCAGCTCCATTAACAATGCCACTCCTTTAGTATGGTGATGACAATGATGACAACATTAAGCAGCTACTGCAAAAAGACACCAGATTATGTAAATCCAGAGGGCTGCAGTAGTTAATTGGCTGTTTCTCAAACACCTGCAGTAATCCACTTTGGTCCCATTGGTATATTAGTAATTAAAAAGCTAATTACTATTTTATTTCGGAAGGCAAGAAGCCCTAAGAATAAAGTAATGAGAAATGCAGCTTGCTGAAGTGAGAATGGTAACACTCCTGGTTCTCATCAATAGACCCCTGCAGTATAAGTGACCTGTGAAGGTTTACACAAATACTTGTCTCAAGAGTAATTAGCTGATCAGAAATCCAGGTGATATCTCTGTCCCCTGTCTCTAGCTGAGATCCTTGACAGGATACTAGGTTTAAATGGAAAACTAATGCTGTTATTCTGTTTACTTTGATGAAATCTTTTCTGGCTGATATTCGTGAGGTAAAGGTCTTGGGGCCAAAATTTTGTCTCTTGCAAACAAATTCCCCTCTAGCTCCATAGCGTGTTTCAGGTACCTAAATCTAAGCTGAATTCACCCTTTTGTTTGAGAACCTTGTCACTGGTCAAAATGCTGGGCAACCTGGAATTTTACAGAAATACAAGTAACAGAATAATCTAAATCTCAGTGTTTCAAGTGAAAGAAGACATATAGCTGTGTAAGTTGCAGAACTGTTTCAACACATGCCCAACATCTACAAAAGTACAACGTTGTCATTGCTGTCTGCTCCTGCTGTTGCTAACAGCATCACTTTCCTCCTGATCATACAGCTAAACAGAACCATAGAATGGTTTGGGTTGGAAAGGACCCTAAAGATCATCCAGTTCCAATCCCTTACCATGGGCAGGGACCCCTTCCACTGGACCATGTTGCTCCAAGCCCCATCCAACCTGGCCTTGAACACTGCCAGGGATGGGGCAACCCCAGCTCCTCTGGGCAACCTGTGGCCACTGTTTCACCACCCTCAGAGCGAAGAATGTCTTCTTAATGACTAATCCAAAACTACTTCTTTCAGCTTAAAACCGTTCCCCCTTGTCCTGTCCCTACAGGCCCTTGTAATTCTTGTCAGCCCCTTTAGGCACTGGAAGCTGCTCTAAGGTCTCCTCAGAGCTTTCTCTTCTCTAGGCTGAACAAGCCCGCCTCTCACAGCCTGTCTCTAGAGCAGAAGTGCTCCAGCACTTGGAGCATCTTTGTAGCCTCATCCAGACTCACTCAAGTAGGTCCATCCCCTTCTTGTGTTGGGGGCCTCCGAGCAGTAAGAAGGCTTGAACAAGCAAAAAAACCGCTCTGTGGAGAGCTGGTATCAGCACTGCTTCTGCTAGGCTTGCAAAACAAGAAGCAGGTCCAGAGCTACCAAGGGTGCTATTATTAAGAGCTTGTAGTGCAGAAAGGGTATTCACGCTGATGTTACCGAGAGCTTAAAATGCAGTACAGGGTGAGTTGGTAGCTGTGACAGAGCATGTTGCAGAGGCAGAGAGAAACAGGCAAATAACCCCTGGATTTAAGTAGTCCTCTGGAAAAGGAACTCTTGACGGCTTTTGAAAAATAGCTGCCAGGCCACTTGGGGAGGAAAGGAGATTCACAGAACACTATTTTTCTGTAGGGAAAAAGGAATGCATACTGAGAAGTAGATTTCACAGGGGAAAGAAAAAGCCCAGAAATGCAAAACAGAAAACACTGACCTAGCAACACAGCAGGATCTATGTTTGATAGGGAGTAGGAAAGAATTGTTCTTACACCAGCAGGCGTTCAGAGCATGCCACATAAGGAGATGGTGAAGTTGGAGGACACTGCTGGTATGCTTTAGTACAGGAATACAGAGTTGCCAGCACTGTATAACTTGATCAAAATGTATTTTGGAAGTTGCCATGAGAAAGAAGGTATGGAAAAAAGTCACCTTTCATAGCAAGCTACTTCTATTCACATGGAACACTGTCTCATAAAAACACACACTTTACAATCCACTTTTAGTCTTTTACTCACTGATTTATTTCATCAGAATACCTATCAGCTGCAGCATAGTTAAAAATGTCACTATTACTCACCCTAATATATAAAGATCATACAGACGAATTGCTTGAAGCAGGGTTAGTGTTAGTAACGTTGATCAGGCCAGTTGTGAGTTACAGGCAGACACACAAAAAAGCAGGGCAAATCTTGCACTAGTTATGGAAGCAAACCTTCTACCTCCCAAGTGCTTTTAATGGAGGAAAAAAAGAAACTGAAAGGCAATTGTTTAGGAGGTTGGGTTTGTTGCTTTTTTTCTTTAATGAGGTGTTGCTGAAAATCATTACCTGAACAACGACAGCATTTCTAGTTAAAATGTAAAGATAAAGAAAATACACATAGCAGTATAAATAATATCAAGCAACAGTCTTTGCAGTAATTGCTTAAGGCAATTGCTGTGACTGACACTACAAATTCTACTTCTATAGCCACCTATACAAATCTCTACGTTCCATAGGTACAGCATCAGTTGAATTTTAGCCCACTGATGCGCTATTCGGTATGCAATACTTCAGATTTTACTGCAGATTAGAAGCTTTTGTTTTCCCATACAAATTCACAACAGAATTATACAAGAAATTCATTTATTGACATACCTTACACAGAAATTAATGCTCAGCAGAACTAAGAGCAGGACACTCACAAGCTGGTTTTCTGCCTTGCCTACCTACAACAGGCATTTCTAAGTCAGACAATCATCTGTCACTCAAGCCGTAGCTCTTAAGCATAATGAGGACTAGGGTTCTTATTTCAGCTTTCACTGCATTTTTAGACTAGTCTCAAACATTTGGTCCTTATATTAATAGTAATTTTATAGCTAATTATAGAGATTATAATTTATTGAAAGCAACAAATGGAACTATGGTGCCAAATCTCCTTCATCTCTTCATGGGATGCCAGAAGAACTAGATTCATTATTTATGTAGATTTATCTTCACCCTAAAATGTAAAAGGGAAAAAAGGAAAAATAAGTCACAGGCACTCTCACAAAACTAGTCAGGTTTCAGCTGTCAAGGAAGAGAAAACCTTTTTGAAATTTATCTCATTCATTATAAAAATGGACACCTCTGATACAAGTTTTTGAAGAGCACTTACTAGAATACAGATTCTTTGACAAACATTTATTATTATCAGATATGAAAGCAGACTTTTTTTTTCTTTTTTTACATCTAATTACAAAATGTTCTCAGGTAATTGACAAGTCAGGAGTCTATGCACAAAGCGTATAAACAGCATATAAAAAGACAAGATTCTACTGAAGTTTCTACTACCTGGTAAATCTTTGGTTTAAATTCTCCAAAAGGCTTGTGTAACTGTGTGGCACTTACTCCATCAGCATCAATTGAGTTCAGTCTTATTACACCTTTCTGCAGCAGATTTCTGTGTTGCTGTGAGCACCAAATACTACAGACAGCATTTTCTGAACACTGTGGATAGTTTCCAAAAGATACCCACCTTTAGCTGGGCAAAGTTCTAGATGACCATTAGATTTCCATGGCAAGTGGGAAAATGAAGCACTTCCAGGCTTATTTCCTCTCTTCAATGTTTGTGAGAGAGAACCAGCTGCACACACTCACTGCAGGAGAAATGGGTGGAAGGCTGTACCCATCTTACACAGAGAGGGTAAGACTAAACCATCCTCCTTTATTTAGGGTACTGTATGAGACTCCTAGACAGTCCTGGTTATATCACTTCTAGGAACCACCAAAATGTGGATGAAGACTGTAACCATTAGAGAATCAAATGAGCATAAACCACAAATATTTCTGTTAGTTTTCAAGTGGAGCTGCTAAACTTCAAACTCCAAAATAAAGGACTCCTGAAGATCCACCTAAGGCCAGAACATTTATAACATAGCACGATCTGCCACGTGATGGAAGCCACAGAACTTTATCAAATTAATGATTGCTGCTGGGAATCCTACACTTGTAATGAACTATAGCACCTACAGCAGGTTCGAAAATTGCAGTTAGAGCCTCTATGTATCACATGTATTTTGGCTTGCAGGACAAACAAGGAAACGGTTTAAGATGATGTAGGCTGTAACACACTTGCTGTTCCATTTGCATGAAGCACAAAGAACCTGTTAGAACATGGATGCCACCGTTCATGCAACAGAGCTGGGCCCAGGCTTGCCAAACACAATCCTGTAATGTCAACTGCTGGCTAAGCCAAGAAGCAGGAGCCACCATGATGGGGAACAGATGAAAACTGTTGCTCATCACAACGAGAAATTCCAACTCTCCATTTCTTTCATAAAAGAAAACTCCCAAGAAGTTTCTTGTTTGATACCACAGAAAGTGACACAAAATAAAAGTGAAGGGAAGAGAGGAAGTAGGGCATTTCTGGTGAGATCAGAGCTGCATTTGTCACATTACCTAGTGATGAGTGGAGCTGTTCTGGTCACGCATACCATAACTCCTCTGCATGTTTTCTATATCCCCGATTCAGAAAGACACTTAAGCATACACATAACATTTGAAATATATGTTTAATTACAAGACACAGTTTACATTTGAAACTAGACTGTGTAAGTCTAATTCTAACAAAAAATAATATATTACACTTCTGGCATGATCCTGTTACAAAATCCAACTGCAAAGTTCACAGAGTATTCTTCTGGACATCTGGCCTATCGTTTGGTTTTGTTGGGTTTTTTTCCTCCAGAGAACCCAGAAAAAGGACAGGCAAGCATTCAACATATGAAAAAATTCCAAAACTTATGGGTTGGGCTTCTTGCTATTTTTCAGGACAAACTGCAGTTCAGAGCTTAAAATACAGGGCAGGGGGACTCAACAAAACCCTCGTATCCTCACCATCTCTGCTTCAGCGTTACTTACCCTTTCATTATAGTTTTCCATGTCTATGCAACATTTCTAGCAATTGCTAACTAAGGACATGTGTGGAGGGTCTAGAGAATAAACTTAAAACTATACTTTAAGGATTAATATATGAGCTCTTAGAATGGAATTCTGAAAATAACTGTGCTGTACAGCACAGCACTTTATTACTTTCAGTGCTTTTGACTAATTCTGAATTTAGATAATGCTAAACAGGCCAAATTATTTCAGTAAAAAGAAGACAATAATCCATCTAGCAAAGTCATTCATTATAATATTTATTCTATGAAACAAAGAAGAAAAGGTGAGATTAAAAAATGTTCCATGCACTTCATATAATACAGAGAAAGACACTGTCACAAACAAAATACAGAATAAGCAAGCAAAACCCCCATTGAAAATCCCAAGAGCTCCACTCTCCACATTTCATCATATCAATGCAAAAAGCATATACAGGAGGAAGAGCAGTCTAAAGAAAGTAGCAGGTTATCTGTCAATACCTAGGACGAGCAAGAGTCAAAAGACTGCCGTTACCCCTCTTACCATAAAACCAAACTGATGCAACTTGTTTTCCTTGCTATCAATTCTTGGCATTATCCTTGGCTGGGAAACAAGGATAGCACAGCAAAATTCTTAATACGTTGCAGTCTAGAAAGATATTATAGGGCTGAAAGTGTAGGTTGATACAGAAAGATAGCAGGGCATGATGGGTGGGAGGAGATTGCAGCTGTTCCACTGCTAGAAGCAAGGTAGAGGGACATGCTTTGACTATCTTACCAGGAGGAGAGGGGGTGGGATATACATACTGCAAAAGAAGTATGGGCAGAGAATATATCTAGTGCCTCCCCTCAATCGCATAAAAGACATGCTACGTTATAAAAGGATGCTGAGAGCAATATCTCTATTTAGGTTACAAATTACATTATTATAAACCTTATTGCTGAAAGCTTTTGATCCAGTTCCTTCTCCTTGACCTACAATACTGCATTTGGCTTTAGCAAAGCTGTTATCAGATCCTCCTCTTGCTTTTATTTTACAGAACCCCTCAGACTCCCACAGTGGTTATCAACCACGTAACTACAACCTCAAAGCCAGTCTAATTCCAGGCTCTGACACAAAAGCAGCCCCCATCTCTTACCAACAATGCCCAAAAGCTGCCATAGTAGTATTTGGGGAGGGTGGTGTAGAGAAAGGAAGAACAAGGCTCTGCTTACACAAACACCTATTATCCCAGAAGCCCCACTCCACGCAGGCTTAGGAACACCATAATCAAGGAGTTGCATGTGGGGAGAAACAAACAGAAGACAGCGGACTGGGATCCTTCCCCCCTGCATCTGGGGATGCATCCACTTCTCTCACAACAGCATTCTTCTGCTAGCTACCAAGCTACCTCTGCCGCAGTGCGGAAGATTCTGCATCGGCCTCCTGTGAATGATGCACCATGGGGGAAGATTGTTACAGTTACAGATGTGGTTTCACATTTCCTCGGAACATAAAGCTAGGAATTCCTGTTTTTAAAAATGTAAAGTGTAATTTAACCTGTCACATGAAATATTACAAAATTAGAAGACGTGCGATATAGAATTGCCCATGCTACACCTTAACTGTTCCTCTGCATGTACAGATCAGGAATATGACTTTATATCACATGATCTTTTCACTTTTCAATCCCCAGAAGAACCTAGTTTCACTCCCTGGACAAGAACAAATGAGGCACAAAGAAGACTCCAAAGGAAATCCCAAGTCCAGCATTTCTCACTTTTGAGTGCTTGCAGCTAGAATAATGTTTTCTTGATGGAGTTTTTAAAATTCAATTATGTTTTATGTGCTCCATTTACCTTGCATTAGGAAAACAGAAAATGCTGTAAAAGATTAAGGTCTCAGGTCTTCACAGGTCTCCACAGGCCTTGGTGAAACACAAAGATTGAGTCTTCTTTTAAAATTAACTGCCCAGCTTCCTAGCTAGTGTAATTTCTGTGATGTTCATGTAAACATTACACAGAGTCTTTGTACCACCCACTGAGCTTTTTGCTTCAATCAACTATTTGTGCCCAAAAGCACATCCTTACGTTTCTTCCTACACCACAAAAGATGTAACAAAACAGGAATTAATCATAAGCTGCATACTTACAGGGATTGCTGCTGTTTGCTTCTGCCTTCCCAGCCTTGGCGAGTTTTGTTGAGTTCTGCTGTGCTTTGCCTTGCTCCTCTCCAGTTAGCAGGGCTTTTATTTCAGAGGGGATTTTCCCTTGGTCCATTGCCATGCACCACTGCTTGTACTGAAATATGCAAACACATCAGGCATTAGCAAACTGCCAGGATCACATTAGCAGACAAAACAGAACTGTAATCTTTACCTTCCAGTATATTCATTTAAGGTTTGAATTTACTGGGCTGAATCCTCTTACAAAACTGCAGCACACTAATGAGCTAAGCACGTGTCTGTGGTTGCATACCTGTCCTCAGTAAATCCAGTTTCAGGCAACAAACTGCTGCTTGGTGGCAATACTAGACAGAATACTGTAATTATTAAACAACATGGAACACTTTGTGCATTCTCTTGCTGCTGCCATGCCAGAATGTCGTTCCAGTTCATGGCCTATTAAAAACAAATATTTCACATGACTCTGGGGCTGATTGACTATTAAGAGGGCCTTTCTGATTGTGCAAGGCACAGTTACAGCACATGTGCCTTATTCCTACTTCCCTCATCTTGAATTCTTCATTCACAAACCCTGAAGCGCATCAAAAAAAAAAGTAAATAAAAAACTGTGGTCAGTTGACTGACTTTCTACCCAATCCTAACCCTATTCACTTGTGATTAACCCTGCCTGTTCAAACAAACCTAGTGCAAGGTCAAGACAATAGCCTCGGCTCCAGTGGAATTTCAATGGCATCCCAATATCACTGAGGAGCAGAGTCTTTGTTTCCAGATGAAACATTCTCTTGGGTTAATGCAGCTTATTTGGCCAAGACACCCATCTTACACATGCTAGAACACAAGACAGCTGTGCAATCAACTACACAGAGAGTATGCTGCAAGAATCAACCTCCCCAACAGAGACAACCATCTGTGGGAAGCAATGACTCACTGTGAATATACGTTCCCCCCCTTGATATATTAACACATCTCTTTCCACCCTCTACCTCTTTCTACCTCTGTCAGAGGCTTTCCAAAACAAACATTTCAAAGACAACAGACTTATATGCGATGGCACTTTCTTTGCTTGCCTCAAGTTCAAAACCAGCAGATAACTTATGACATGAGCTTTGTATTCAAAATAGACAAACAGCGAATGCATCTGTTACTGATGTTTTGATACCTTATGGCTAGCAAAATCCCACTCTCAGTCACAGTGATTTTGAGAACAAGTGTCCACGAGGACAGGTCCCAAATAATATTGAGGGCTAGGTTAAATGAAAGTTTCTTACCATCTCAAGCTCTTCTCTGAGAGCGCAGATGGCTCGCTCTCTGCTTGAAACCAACTCTTCCAGGTACTGGTACCTCAGCTTCTTCCTGGCTCTGCACTCTCTTGCACTCTGACGGCTTCTTTCAAGTTTTGCCTTCAAGTCTATCTTGGCTGGTTTACGACCTCGCTTGCCTGGTTTCTTTACCTTGCCTCCAACCACCTGGAAAGGAAGGGTACAGTAAAGAACATGTTCTGAAAAGGTAACGCTATAACCATGTCACTGTGCCTACTAGATGTCTCAAGTAGAAAGTCATGCATATGCTTTCACTGATTATGGAGCAACAGAGGGAGTAAGGGTGCTGATGTATGAAGTTTTCAGTGACAACATCAAAAACAAGAGAGGGATACAATTTCATAGTGAAGTCAGTGCTTAAGCAGTCTTAACATAAATGCTACTAATATGATTTGTAGGAGCTCCACAGAATGGTTGAGATTGGCAGGACTCTCTGGACATCATGTGGTTCAAACTTCTCCCCCCTGCCAGCTCAAGCAGGGCCACCTAGAGCTGGCTGCACAGGACAGTCTCCAGATGGCTTCTGAATATCTTCAGTGCTGAGTCACCCTCATACCAGGTACCGGTCAAGAGAGCCTGTCTCAGTCTACTTGCCAGCTCTAGAAATATTACATTATATGGAGTTTAACACTTTAATTTGGAAGAAAAAAAAGAAATATGTATTTATATCAATATAATCCAAAACTTAGTTTCATTGCAACTAAATGACTATAGTTTCAGCTTACTTTAAAAGTGCAACTTGTCAGAATTATTCATTAGCCATCTGAGCTCCTTCAGTCCCAATTTTTTTCAAAAGAATCTTCTGAGGAATTCTACTAAACAGGGAACTCAGTTACACTGAGTCCTGTCTCTGTTCCAGTTGTACCTATCCACTCTGTCCATGTTTACCTTCAAAACATTATTACACAGCCTGGCAAACTGTCTCCTCACACCTCTTCGTGCAACCTATCCCAGTGTTCAACACTCCCCAGTGCTTAATTTAGATCTTCCTTGCAGAAATGTAGCTTGTCCTATGGAGTGCAAATTTGGCAATCATTTTCTCCTCCTCCTTTATGGCTCCTTTTTACAAGTCTGAAAGCTTCTATTGCTACAAATAACAAAAACGGAATAGTTTCCTCAATGTTTACTCTATGCTTCCCCACCCTAATATTCTACTCTTAACATGAGAGCATGGTACAAGAGTTAAAGTCTTAAATATGGTCTGAAACTTAGTACACTGGCCATCAGATAGTATCACCCTGTAAAAGCATTATGTCAGCTACACACCCCACTTCCCCTCTGAAGTGAGGATTTCTCTTTATTTGCACTCTGACCACACAGTTTGAATGGAGGGGGTGTGGAGAAACACACGTAACACACATACCTACATACAAGAATTTCACTGCTGGCTTTGTGTCTCACCATACTGTATACAGATGAGACTTCTTCTAACAGGCAGTGTTCAAAAATACCAGAGCTCATCATAAAAAAGGCACTTTTAACTGTGTAATACTACAAAACAAGCCAGCTTTGTCATTCAAAAGAAGTTACTTGTTCTACAAACTTAGCCGGCTGAAATAAAAACAATAACATAGTGAACTGATGTGTTAGAATGGAGGAAAAAAAGGATTATACAACTGAGCCTATTCTCTTTGGAAAGTGAGTCAACAATCACATGCCAACATAATTCTATTCTCTCCATATAGCCTCTCCTAATTTATTCAGGAGTAGCTGCCCACCATAAGCAAATGGAGGAACAGAAAGTACACAACGGACATCTAGTGATAATGAAACAAACATAATACATTCAGAAAAGCAAAGGAAAAAGGAAAAAAAAAATAAAAATCAAGCTCTTTAACATTTGAGCTGCTGAACACAGTTTGAATAATCCATTCACTCTACCAAAGTGTTCTCCTTAAGATCCTCTGGTTGAGACACTATATTCACCAAAGTAAGACAAAACTAACCAGTCATGGCCAAGGAGGAAAGAAGCTCCAAAGAAAGGAAAGTGATTGTCCCCTTTTGGGCACGACAAGCATAGCTCTGTCCTCTCATAGAACCACACTCATATTCATGCGTGGTGTCTTTCATAGTCCTAGCTCAGCAGCAGCTAGAAATACACATAGTCTTCCTAGGAGGGGCTGTAGGCACTCACAGTTTGCCATCTATTATTACTTGCACTTGAAAGATTTCTTGATACTACTTTATACACTACAGTCAAAGTACTTCAGTTCTCAAAGACTTTTAGTACCTGAGGGGTTTTTGTGTCAATGCAAGGTAGTTTCAAGAAAATCTTTGAATTCAAGAGGTAGATAAGGTCTGGTAGAGACATACACTCCAGCTCTCCTAAAAAACTTTTGCCACTCTTGAGTTCTGGCCCTGTAGAAGAGTGAGCTAGCACTCAAGGTCAGAGTTCACAGCACACCACATACTGCTGTATGAACAAAACCGTAACTCAAGTCTTAGTCCCACACAGGAGCATCTCACAGCTATGCTCTTTCACCGGAACCTCAGGCTGGGCAATGGTTGCTACCACTCTCTGTTTCTCCCCACCAGCAACTTAAAGCTACTGGCAAACAGCACCAAACCTTTCCCCAGCCAGCATCTGGGGCAAGCACTGGGAATGAAAACCATAGACAAGCAGCACAGCTTCACAGCAATTAAATCCATTCAACACTGCAATCTCATAAAATAATTTCTTTTTAAGGGTATACTATTTTAAAGTATCTTATGTATATTTATACACAGCTGTTGCCTTTTTTTAAGGTAGGGGCAACATCAACAAAGAAAACATACAAATGGCAAGGGAAGAGTGGATTTTTACACCAGTAAGGTATCAAGTCAGCTCATGCAAACTGAGTTTAAAAGCATGGGTTTTATGGACAGATCTAGAGATGTGGGCAAAAAACAGTTAAAGGCACTTTGAGGTCTGCAAAGAAATTAGACATTAGTGTAGACTGCTTTGCACATTGAAAATGCATTCTTGATCCACCATTATCAATTAACTGTTTTCCCTTTAGTTCCTCTGAAGAGCTTTCTACAGATAGGTGCACTAATTGCTCTCTCTCCCCCAAGATCTTTTACCACTGCAACACCACCCAAGATCTCTTACGGGAGGAAGAAGGCTTGTACCTCTTGGGTCACTGCTTGCCAATGCTCTAACCACCAGGACTATGGAAATAATGAAAAGCTTCCTTCCAACTCTGACTTTAAGCAGTAAAACCCTAATAATCTGTCTTCATGCCACCCTGAAAGACTCATACTTCTTCATGGCTCCTGAACTGGAGTTCCCCATACACTTACATATCACCCTGCATAGCTAGTTTGGTAAGTGATTTAATCAAACTCTGCATCCTGAAGAGTTTTTTACTCACCAATATTTAGAAGCTCATACTGTAACCCTAGCAACCCAGCTGGGGAAAAAAAATAGGCCTTTTGCCACCATCCCATGTCACCATGAGCAGTCATGTTTGCCTGCTCAGCTGCCATGCTGATGTGACAGAAAGAAGACAAAGTAGAAGTGCCAGTTGATGTTGAACATGGCAAGAGACCAAGAAAAAAACAAGCAAGCATTTTTTTTACTCCCTTTGTATTCCTCTAGAGTTTATAAAAGGATGTGATCTATTAGCATTCAGCAGTCAGGATTTGGGGTTCTCTTCAGGGAGCCACATGCAATCAAGACCCAGAACAACATTAATCATAAAATCTGTTATAGAAATATTAATAATGGCATGCATTTGTCAGAATCTGACCAACCTCCTATTCCAGTTCACTCAGACTTCAGAAAATACGAAAACGTAACTCCCTCCCCTTTAATACAGTACTTGAATTGTAACATCATTCTTGCTTGGCATCAGGGTTCAGGTAGAAAATTATTTGACCTGGAATTGGAAATAGCTGCAATTACTTGCCCCAATAAAGAAAAATCTCTCAGATTTCTGGAATTTTTTTTATTAGAGGGATTCAGCAGATCTCTACAGAAGCACTGACAGATTGCATGATAGAGAGGTCCTCCTTAGTAAGGAGGACATATAATGTGGCTACTAGCATTCACAACCCCAAGGAACCGAGCCACTCGGCTAGAAGATTGTGATAAAGCTGGCCTCACTGTGACATCTGCAGGTTTGCAGCAATTTGGCAGATTAAAACAATACTATCTGAAGCATTGTCCAGCACTACCGATCAGCAATGCTGAGATTGCATTGACCAGTTCAGCACCTTCTGGCAGCTCTTCGTTCTTTCTCTTACAAACAAGACACTCTTAAGTGCTCCATCAACCGGTACTGGAGATCCAGCTCAAGGAATCACCTTAAGCAGACTCTTGGTTGCATTGCTGGCTGAAGGTCTGCAGAACTTAACTTAGCATACAGCTGATGATAATCTCACCTATAAAAGCTGAAATCAGAGTGACACATTTTTTTGCTTATTAAATTTAAAATACCATTTAAAATACAGATTTTGTCTTAAAAAAAATCACTTTTTGAAAGTCAATCTACTCATTCATGTTTTGGCTCAGTTCGTACAGGGGAATTAAAACAAGAGCAAGGAATTGAGATCTACTCTTTTAAAAACCTAAAAAGTGGACTGCTTTATTGTCATCAGAACTGGGAACAAAAGGTTTTCCTAAGTCTACTTTTTTACCTTCCTTTGTATACCCAACACATGTAAGTAGCTGCCTTGATCTAGCAAAACATTTTAGTGTGTGGTGTCCCTGCTCATGCCAAGGGGGTTGGAACTAGATGATCTTAAGGTCCTTTCCAACCCTAACTATTCTATGATTCTATGATTTTAAGAAGCTGTTGGATGTAGGGTACATTCTGGCAATACTTACATGAGTAATTAATTTCTCATGGGCAGAAATAAGTGACAGAATTTCTCCTTTTTCCTGTGCCCAAATACTTCAGAGGTATCCAAGTTTTATTTTAACAGAGATTAATTGCCAAGGAACACCTACAT
>NW_009942642.1:0-2554 GCF_000696875.1 Nestor notabilis | reverse complement strand
CCTTACACAAACAATGGCTCAAACCACAGCAAGGAGAAGTGAGACCAGTATCTGAACAAGCCCCAGTTTCAGAGCACGTCTATAAAAGAAAAAGGTCGTATTTTGGGTTTGGTTGGGGGTTTTTCCTGTGAATAATTTAAGAACATGCTATAAAACTGGAACAGAGAAGTTTTCTACATCTGACATTCAGATATTCTACCTCTCCCTTTATTTCTTACTATTTTCTTCCCATTTTGAGGAATGTGTTACAACGAACTATTTTACTAATGCTCTTAAACCAGGTAAGGCTAAATTATACCGCACTAAAAATCTGGGAAAATGTAACAGCCTGCAAGCCCAATTCTAAATTCTTTATGAAATTTAGATGAAGCAAAACACTGAACTTGAGTGGATGCAGCTGTAGAATGGTTACTTTACTACTAATGTAATCTAGTTATCTCAGTTTCTACAGGAAAATTCCCTTGACAGTAACATTTGTTCAATTCACAGGTAAGACTCTGCACAGGCTGGACAACCCTCTCAAGTAAGGAGGAAAATGTGACTCAGTGAACTTTTAGAAGATATCAAGGACAAGCTGGCTCAAGCTGTGAGACCACACGGGCTGTAAGTTGAAGTATAAATAGTGCTTGCCTCACCCTGACACAGCAATATGCAGTAGGAAGAGGCCTCCCAAGAGAAATGGCATCTCTTGAATGGAGCCACCAAGCCCTTCGTGCAACCTGTAGCCTTATGAACTTGTTTTGAAAGGAACCACAGCCTTTCAAAACAACTACAGTGAAGCCTTTCAGAGCAGTGGGCACTGCTGTTTTCAGTAGAAGATCCAATATCACCTGAGGTTATTACCTAATGAAAACCTGCTGAGGTAACAAAGATATTCAAAGCTTTCCTTAGGTACAGCCACACTCAGTAGCTCTGGGCTGGACTTCTTTCAATGCCACTGTCCTTGCAAGTATCTAGGCAGTAAGTTTTAAGTCAAAACATCATACTAGGAAACTGTAGCTGAGACTGTAAGTAGAAGGAATAAATACTCCACTCTGCTTGACTTTTTTTTTTGCCCTTCACTCAACATCAATTTTTCTAAGGAAGGAAAAAAGCACGAAGACTTGTCTTACTGGGTTACTAAAAGTTACTTTTAGTGTCTTACTAAAAGATTTAGTTTATTTAGTAAACATGTCCAAAAACGTTTCAGGGAAAAAAAAAAAAAAAGGCAGATTATCAGGTCTCTGCAAGACACAACAATAGATAAAAATACATTTTATAAGTGAAAAATTTGGAAGTTCTATGTTACCACTGAGTTAATTCTGATACAGGAGAAATTAAGTGTTCTTAACACTAAAAGAAATAAAATCCATCCAATACTCACAAACTATATATGGCTCCAGAATTACATATTCTGGATCTACTAAACTACTGCTCCTATTACATAAACTTTCCTGCAGTACTTGCATTTGGTTGACTTTAGTGATGCTGATTCCTCTCACCCTCCTCTGCAGCTTTCAGACAAAGCCTCAATAAAACCAAATAGTATACACGTTAAATTGGCAAATCATCATGAACCTTTCAAATACTTAAGGTCCATTCTGTGGATCTTTTACGCTTACAAATTATTGATCACTTCTAAGTTTCTTAGATTTATTCCCTAAGAAATTACATCAAGTATTTTTTCCTCCTTTGAATTAAGGCCAATCAGCACAGGCAACGCAATTTTGTTTTCCTAAAATTCAAGTGGGAAGAAAACCAGGTAGCTTGAGAACAGGTAAGATACAACAGGCTTATGACTACCACAGGACCAGTTTTAATACTCAAGCCAAGCTCAGAATTCATTCCACGTCAGAAGACAACTGCCTCACAGCTTACCTCACATGTGGTTTCACCTAGCTTAGGTCCCCAGGAGCGAGCTATCTCCAATACAAAACCCAGGATACTACCATAACCACTCTAGTGATCTGGAATACCCAAACCCAACAGGGAGCTTCAGTTGTCAAATGCTGCAGCGAGTGGATGCAGCAGTTATTTTCTCAGTCCTCACACGTGTCCTGCAGGTCCTGCTCCAGGGGCACCCTGGTGCTAGCAGGTGGAAGAGGTATTCCTTGTGCATCTTTTGATGTTTCACTCTGCTTAAATAGAAGACCTGCACCTTCAGGGATGCCACTGTGCTGCTCTCATAAGCAGATGCAGGAAGAATCAAAGCACCAGCATGCATTACAAGGCTGCAGACAAAGCTCCTACAGAGGTGCTACAGAGGCATGATCCAACACACCAGACCACTAGCCTCTGGCCCATTTCTGGAGCTCTGAGGAAAAGCCAGCAGCAGCATCCAAGCACTGTACTCCACGGCGGGCAGCAAGTGAAAAGAACAAAGGGGACAACCCCTCCTTCCTACCAACGGCAACCAGAGGCCTTCAAGAGAATACTTCAGAAGCCTTTAGCGGAAGCACTCCCCTCACTCGCAGCTCCCCGCCTATTCAGTGTTGCGGGGGCTCACATCACACACTTGCACACCGCTTGGAGCTTGAACCCGCCGGACTCAGGCGCAGGAGGGCCACCCGGGCTC
>NW_009942641.1:0-894 GCF_000696875.1 Nestor notabilis | reverse complement strand
CTCCTCAAATATTTTAAAAGACCCCAGTCTTACCACATAGCTGCTTCTACTGTTCATGCTAAAGTTAGGTCTCTTGCCAGCAGCCATACATAGCTGTGCAATAGAGGTTAAGTGAGAGAGCACAGTGAGAAAACAATGTTGGGATTTTAGAAAAGTGTGTCTCGACATGTACTAACAAGGAGTATGATGACATTCTGTCTCTGATACACACAAATCATT
This sequence comes from Nestor notabilis, assembly GCF_000696875.1. Lineage (NCBI taxonomy): Eukaryota > Metazoa > Chordata > Aves > Psittaciformes > Psittacidae > Nestor > Nestor notabilis. The sequence continues at coordinate 675 of NW_009942641.1, read as the reverse complement.
ACAGTTAAGGAAAGCTATAAATATATTTTACTGTTTGTTTCAAAACAGAGTGTTAATTGGGTTTTTTCATCATTATTTGTCTGCACGTGGAATAATTCTGTCTTGCCCAATATACATAACCACCAGTAATACTGAAAGATGAGGGCGCTCCTCCAAAAGATTAGTGAGTTTTCACGTGTATTCATTCAAATAAACACTAAGACTGAATGGTAATAATTGTAAGGTATTGTAATACGTGAGGTTGAAATATGCTCTCTACAGTAGTGGAATCAATGCTCTGCAATACTAATACTTGTAATTTCAAACAAAAAAGGAAAATAAATTCCCAACATAACTTTACGTTCAGTGACTTGCTACAGCTTTCTCAAAACTCTTTTAAATCTCCCATAAGCTGACTATAAATGGGACCCTTCTTATAAATCCCTCTGAAATCTATGTAGCAAATAAAACTTTAGCTGTCTTCATTAGACCTTTGAGCATGATTACCACAAAGCAAAGTGTCTTCCTCAGCAGAATTGAAGACTTCATGCTTCACTCCTCAATGAAGTTCTTACCTGCTACAAAACAGGGAAGTGTTCACTAAATGTACTACTACCATTAATAATAGTAATTAAGAGTGATAGTAACAGCAGATAAATATTATCTATTTTGACAAATGAAACAGTGTAATTCACT
>NW_009942640.1:6750-6951 GCF_000696875.1 Nestor notabilis | reverse complement strand
CCTTCCCCCACCGCCAGATCCTCGGTTACGGGGAAGGGAGGGGCACAAGGCGAAGGGAAAACCGATTTTCCAGGGAATGGAAAAAGGGTTCAGGCTGTAAGTCCGAGCCTGGGAAAGCCAAGGCCACGGCCAGGACTGACGTGTCACAGGTTCGGGCGCGAGCGGGCAGGAATTCCTGCGATAAGGCTCCGCTCTCTAAAC
>NW_009942640.1:5723-6111 GCF_000696875.1 Nestor notabilis | reverse complement strand
CTTATGTCTGGCAACTAGAAAAACCTGATGCTCCTTTTTTATATATATATGTGTGTTTATATATTTTTTATATAGATATACATACACACACACAAACAGAAATTATTCCTTTCCTCAGGTCCCTGTGACTCTGACTCTGAACAGCCTCAGCAACAGGGATTTGGGGAGTGCATTCCCTTCCATGGCCCCTATCATGGGATGGGATGTCGTCGTCCCCCCGCTTTGCCTGTCCCCAGCCTCACAGCCCCTTCTTTATACCCCAAAGCTCTGGGGACAGGTCCTGCCCTGGCACTGGCATGGCAGAGCCAAACACTGTGCAACACATGAGTATCACCCCATCCCATCCCATCGTGGCTGGTGGTCACCACCCCCCCGAGAGGAGACTGCA
>NW_009942640.1:0-5670 GCF_000696875.1 Nestor notabilis | reverse complement strand
GTTATTCCTCATTCTTATCTTCAACCAAGGGGGAAGGGCTGGAGCTCGAGTCATTCTGTCATTCCCACACTCGTGCTGACCAATGGCCATATGGCCACTGCACTGGGCAAGGGGGGAGGGCAAAGACAGGGCCCAGTTCTGGATAAACCCTGGTCTCCAACCCCGAGGTCTCAGCTTATTTCAGACCTCTTACCAAGCACCACGGTCGCTGCAATGTACATCACAGGCTTGTCCCAGTGGAGAGGAAAATGGAGCATCCAGTGGCTCCTCAGAAGAGGGGGAGATGCAGCTTTACATTGGCACAAGAAGAATTTTTTGCTCAGCACAGTCCTTATGTCCAACACTAAATACAGTCTATTAAAGTCAGGATCTGTCATCGCAAGTGGTGCCAGTGCCACCCCTGCAAAAGGGTCCTGGTGTTTGAGGAGATCCTGGAGGGCTTGTTAGTTGGTAATTTGAGTTTCCTCCTCTCCCCACCCTTACAAACCCCAGGGGCCTGCTCTTGGCAGGGACGGCACATGGCTGACGTGCCGAAGCCACGACTCCTGGGATTCAGGGTGCTTCCTGCCAGGCTGCGCTGTGCTGCACAGCATGTTTTATATGCCTGCTCCTTTGGTAAAAATAAATCTTCATGTTTGCAGTTTGCTTTAAACTACATCAAGGTGTCAGTGGAACTGATGGCTCCCTCTGAGAAATGACCTCAGTAGGTGCCGATGAATTGCTCCCGGGTGACCTGGGATCTCACCCTGTGATGGTCCCATCTAAGGGGAGCAGACCCCAGCCACCACCACCCCCCGCCCCGAGTCCTGCCCACACCATCATCCTCACAGAGACCCGCGATTCTCTCCCATTTGCACCCAGAGGTCCATCCCTCCAGCGTCCATGAGATTCCGCATACGAGCACAGAGCCAGGGATGGCTCCAACAAGCAGCTGCACCATCAGGACCCTCTTTCTTTCCAATCCCTTCTCCAGGTTGCTGCAGCCTCCATGGCCCCTCTCCCACATCCTCCACCCCATCACTCCCCACAGCAATTACGGGGTCCCTCCTCAGAATCTGAGCCCCATCTCCTCCATCCAGCATCCTGCTCACACAACCGTTCCTCCTCGCTGCACTGACACTGACCAAGGCCAGCGTGGAGCTGTTTTTAGGTCAGACACTGCTGGTGGAGCTGCCTCATGAGCACGTGAGCTCCTTCATTTTCCCTTTAGCAGGGATCTCCCTCACTCAGGGTGCAGGCAGAGCTTTCCCGTGCACAGGGAACCCTCTGGAGCTGCTCACTGAGGCTCTGGGAGCGCCTGGAGATGGTCTGGGCTGTGCCCAGCCATGCGCAACCTTTTTCCTTTTCTGTGCAAACATAAACAGAGCAGTGTCCTTGTGGTCATCTCCTCCCGACACAGATCTCACATGAATCTGGGCTGAATCCAAATGATCTTTATCTGTGGAGGAGACTGAGGATTTCCTATCGCCAGGCATTTTCCACTGCTCCAACGAGAGCAGCCTGGTGGGATGGGGGAGGCGAGGGGATGGGGCAGAACCAGGGGAGCCCCTCACCATCCCCTTGCACACCCATACCGGTTCAGTAGTGGGGGTTGCACCTTGGTCTCACCCTCCCAGATGGACACCAGCCCCACCAAAGATCCCCTTAAGAGGATGGGCCTGGAAAAATGCAGCTTGAATAGCGGGTACCCCCCTATCCCAAACATGAACATGAATACTTTACCTTTTTGCTGGCTTCTCCAACAGCATGAGATGCTGAGGCCACCGTGTTCGGCAAAGTCCCACAGTCAGCTCCTGCCTGACATTGCATAGTGCAATGAGAGAACAGGAGAAATAGAGGAAAACCTCTGAAAACACGTGGAAGGATTGCCTGGAGGAACTGCCCCCAGCCACCTATGGGCAAACGCAGCCAGTGCCCCAACAGCCTGGGAAACCCGTTGCTTCCTATCCACCTTCTGCCCTTCCTCAGGGAGGAGCTTCTCTCCTGTTCCCGGGCTGGACCTGGAAGTATCCCAGTTCCCAGGGGGCTGTTTATTCTGATTAAAAGACATCAGCTCTGTGTTGTGTGTTTATTTAATATCTTTCTCCTTAACAGCATCTTCACCCCAGAGATGCAACCCCTCTAACAAGCCCCTGGACACATGCTGACAGTGGGAATGCGTTTCCATCCACTCCCCTAGAGCAGGAATCACACCAGGGGCTGCTGAAACCACACAGGGCCATGGCAATCACTCAGTGGCTGGCTTCCATTCCAGCACGGGTGCCGACACCAGTACCCCCACAGCTGGGAAAGGAGAACCTGAAAGCAGCTTTATACAGCACAAACCTGTGGTCCCTCCTCTCAGCATGGCCATGGATGCATCAGGCTCTTTCAAAAGAGCTAAAATCCGAACACAAATTCTCCTTTTAAATCAGCAAATGTTTGCCTGGAATCAAGCCAAACCAAGCAGAGGTTAACGCATTCCTGGGAAATACATTAAACGTAGTGCGCACCAGTCTTCCTAATGGAGCACGGTGACTCCATCTCGTCCTGGATCTCTTTGATAGCCATTGGAAGTCGTAGTGGACTTCACATTAATTTGCTCGGTAACAGGCATTTAGGTTTGATGCACTTAATACGGAAGGAGAGCAGTATGAATAAGTAATTCATATCCTACACACTTAATCTTTCCCAGCCAACTGGCACAAAGCAAGGGGAGGGTCTACTAACCCAGTAACTACTTATCACATCTTTCACTGCACAGGAAGCTGCTGGAGTTGTGATAAACATGATCAAACTATTAAACTAAGAAATATCTGGCTCTGTGGTTTCCGGGAAATGGTGGCTCAAACAAGCCACAGCTCCTGCCAGCAGAGACAACGTTTGAGGAGCTCCTGGAGCAGCGGTGGACGCTGGCAAGGGACACTCGGGAAGAACACCCTCAGAGGGACGGTGTTCCCTTGAAAACTGCAACACAACACAACCCATTTCCAAACGTTAATGCCTCTGCTGTGACCCTGCAGACAGCTGTGGGTTGCACACAGGAGCCACACACAACTACAGACCGGAGCAGGAAGCTGCGGAGCCTGCTCACAGCAGCGATGCTCAGGCTCTGCCCAGGCACCTGCAAGCCCTCACTTCAGAGACACGTCCTGCGGCTTGTGAGAAACCCCGGCGGATTCATCCACCTTTGTCTGCCCAAGGAAAAAGTTTCCCCTTGGCAGCGGCCGTGCCCGGCTCCTGGGCTGTCTGTGGAGCAGCACTTCCCCTTTCACAAGTCACATTTCGCATTCTGAGCATGCGTCTCTCTTCCATGCCAGTTTTGTTTTTCAGATAACCATTAGCTTAACTAATCAAGGGAAAAGCATCATTTCTGATCTTCTGCTCTGCCAGCTAAGCCTGGGACAGTGGGAGAACGTTTCCCCCAAACCACCCCGGGCACCCTCAGGTTCCTGCCCCAGCACCCACCCTCCAGCACCCCCATCCACTGCCACTGCCCAGCGCTCACACAGCTCCTGTGACACGTAGAGTTGATTAAAACCCTCTTAAGATTCAGCACAGCCAGCAGGCGAAATGCTGACTTGAATCAGAGTTCACCTATTTCCACTTGCTCTCTGCGCACACACAATCAGGTTTTGGGGTCTCCACGCAGGCAGAGGAAAATCACAGGCACAAAACGTCCTGCACAAGTTCCCATTGACTTTGGAGCATCAACTGAATCACAAGCTGAGCTGTCAGTGCTGACCTTGCCCACACACACAGGTTTAACCAAATAGCTGGACAAAGCCATCTTTCCAGCCATTCCCACCACCACATGGGCAAAACAAGCAACAAACATGAGCTACACGAGACAAAACCCAGTATCTGCCACAAGCATCTCCACAGCCACAATCATTCCACTTGCATATAAGCCTCCGTGGCTGCCCCAGCTCAGAAAATGGCATCCACACACTCAGTGCTCGCTTTTCCTCTGGCACAAGAACATCTGTAGGCAAGACTCCGTTGCCACCACTCCTGCAGTGCCTCCTGCTGTGACCAAACCCCAGCAGATGACACCCAGGTGCTGCTCCAGCTTTGTGCCGAGGCCACATCAGCCCCAGGATTTCCAAAGGAACAGTCGCCAACCTGACTTTTGAACTTACTTCAGGAAGATGAAGCCTGGGATGACAAGGTGGCCCAGAAGCGGGCAGCATGAGATGGAGGGGTTTGGATTTTGCTTTAGGTGCCCAGATGGACACCATGGTTGCTCCACAACCCTCTCAGACTCTCAGACACAGCAACACACCCACATCAGCTCTGGTGTAAGCGCAAGGTCCACCTTACCCAAACCAACCAATTCCAACTGTTACAAGCTCGAGGCTCTTGTCCACAACATCAACATGCCATCTATGACAGTACTTCAACTAAGATCTTTGCCAAAGAGAAATCCACTTCAAGCAAAAGCCCAAGATGAGAAGAGCTGGCAGCAGAGGCAGTCAGGCAGATACAAGCTTAGGAACACTCGACACCTCCTGGGAATGTCAACTGGGGATCCCGAGGGCAGTGGGGACTGTGCCCTGCACCTCACCCACATGCAGACAGGCTCCATTGGCACACGGCTAGTTTGCCACCTCCACATGAGCCATATTGTAAAGAATTAATTAGCCCTGTGCTGGATTTCCAGTGGACTCCAGTAATAATTAATCTAGCTCAGAGACATCCACAGGCATTTTTTGGTGGAATTTGGACCATCCTCCTTTCCGGAGAAGTTCAACTTCTCATCTAACCACGAGCACTGGGGATAACGCGGCATCAGGCTGACAATGAGCAACCGCCCATCCATTGGGTGATCCACCTTCCCCACAGCATTCCAGGTTTCCCATCACAGACCTCATGCAGCCCATTGTGCTTTGCCAGCCCAGCCGGCCTCAGCACTGCAGGGACACAGAAACACGGAACCACCAGCTCCTATGGCCTTGCTGCCAAGAGAACATGGGATGGTCTCATGCTGCAGCTGCGTGTCCTCGCCTGCGCTCCCGAGGGGAACTCAGAGCTATACTGAACACGGGGCACCTTGGAGCTGGTTGTAACTTGCAGGTACCTGCTCCAGGGCTCCCCGGCCACCGTCTGTCCACATAGGGACACCTTCCATCTGCAGTAACAAATGCACTCCGAATCCCGGTGGGTTTTGTAAAGGTTTATAGTCCTTTGCAGTGATTGCATGATACATTTCTTCCCCCGTGACACAGCCCTCGGACCAGGAAGCGCCGCTGGCAGCTCGCGCTCCCCCTCCCAGCCGCTGGGCTCTGCAATCCGATCTACACTAGCTGCAGAACATCAAATGCACTTTCAACATCTCCATTTAATATTTACATTCAAGCAATTAATAATTGGAAGCTTATAGTTTAGACATTTCTAATAGCAGCAATTTCTATAATAGCTTGTTTAGCTTTAGATAACCATTTTTTTTTGCACATAGAAACACCACATGTGTACAGTATCAAAAAATATATACCAGGGATGGTCCTGAGGGTGGGAAGGAGGGGACGAGACTAACAAATGCTGAATGATTAAAAAGGAGAACAGAAAATATTCGTTTGATATAGTTTATAAGGTGATCTAGGGACTCCATAAATCTAGGCTTTATATTTCATTATATAAATACCTACAAATAAATATATTAGCGTGGCCCCAGAGCGACCAGCTTTCAGC
>NW_009942639.1:0-8729 GCF_000696875.1 Nestor notabilis | reverse complement strand
GCTCCTGGCTTTCGCCAGAAGTAAGTCCAAGGGAGGCCCACTGCTCCTCAACGAAAGCGAGAACGTCCATCTGCTGGTGACGGTCTGGAAGGTCCCGGGGGTGGCACAAGTCATCCAGATGTAAGGAATGCGCCCTCGGCTCTGCCGTCACAGGGGCTGCTAGTGTCCTTTGGGTTGGAAAAGCGCGCTGTGCCGGTTCTGAGCTTCAGGGGAGTAATTGCCGCGGGCCTGGTTGGTGAGGCCGCTGCTTTACACACACACCCCGCTTTCCGGTAAGGGGAGGCTCGGCTGTGCTTGCTTCATGCATGCAGACAGTACCGGGGCTATTGGCTGGGCCTACTTGCAAGGTGTGTGCCTTTCAATCCTGAAGCTCAAGAAGAGGAATTAACAATTTTTTTTGTCCTGATCCATCACCAAATGATTAGAAAGGTCCCTTCCTCTTTGTTGTGATGCCCCAAATAGAATATGAATAATAACTTTTCTTTTAAACTGTAGCTATGCCATACTGAGAAAGTTTTCATCTGTTTATTTGACACCATAAAAGCACATTTACTACTGGATGTAGTTGTGGTGTAGAGAGAGGAGGAAGGATGGTACTCCTCCTCCTCCCCTCAGGACCTGTGTGGTAATGCAGGACCCCTGACAGGCCAGGTGGATTCAGTGTGTGTCTGGTTGGAACCCTATATGTGTCTCTTCTCCTTTTACAGTTCTGTGAGTGCAGCTTCCACCAAGGACGTTTAACAGTTAACAAAGACCAGAATCCAGATATAGAGCTTCCCCCTAGTGCTTGTTAAGGATTAATGGCCTTGCAGTGTAGGCCTAGTTCTGGAAAAAATTTCCTTCTCCTCTTAGGCATTCCGTGTCCCTCTTATCTTCTTGTTGTAGACCACTGCCCCATGGCATTCGCCCCGAAACAGCTGAAGTTTGTCTGTTCACAAAAGATGAACCAAACTTATCAGCAGAACAGACTGAAAATCTGTACAGGAAACTTTTACTCCAGCATGGGATCAGAAGCATTAGCCAGGTAAGCAACTGGAAACCTCCCAATGTAAAATAATATTTGAGTTCTTTGCAACTGGATTGTTTATGCTGTTAGCAGTAGAACTAGGAAATTATTTTATTGTTGTCTTTAATCCTGATTTAGATGTTACCGTGTGCTCAAGTTCTGTTTGGTGATTTGCAGTTACTGTGCAGGAGATCCATGTTCAGTTCTTAAAACAAATTCTGTGTCCTTTCTCTATTGATAGTCTTGAGCTTCTAAAAAAGTACACTGAGATAGACGATCACTTAGAGAGGTCCATTTTGTGCAGTTCTAAGAAGTGTTCTAGGCTGTGTTTTCAGGTGTGGGGACTAAACTGGAGTGAATGACTTGTTACTTGTGTTGCAGATCATCTCATACAAAACTCTCAAAAAAGAGTATAAAATGTTTGAAGCAAAGCGTCGCCTCCTGAACAGATTTGATCTCTTTCTGTCTGATGAGCGAATTAGAAGGCTCTTGCCCTCACATCTAGGAAAACACTTTTATGAAAGGAAAAAGTAGGTCTTTAAATTCCGTATATCCATTTTGCGTTATATTATTTCCCCCCCCGCCCCGGTCAGATTCTTCTTGGTAAAGTTTTGGTTGAGTGGGCTTTGCAGAGGGTTGGGTTGGGTTTGGGTTTGTATGTTAGTTTTTAATTTTCATTGGGGTTTTGGTTGTTTTGCTTTCTTAATTACCCCCCTTCTTTTTTAGGGTACCTTTGTCTGTTAACCTGAAAGCCAAAAACCTTGCAAAGGAACTACAAAAACACATCCAGGGGACTACACTCCCAGTGACCAACAAAGGGTGCTGTTAGTAAGTATGAGCAGATTAATACTTCCCATGAAGGATGGTTGTACGTTAACTGTAGAAACTTTAAGTGAGTTCTTTTTATTCCATTAAGATGTGAGTAGAACAGGTTATGGGTCACTACTCCAGATACGGGCATTTTGAACCTTAATGTGTATAAAGAAAGTAGTTCCACTTAATAAGCAGTTTTACTGTAAAGTTTTACTTTTTGTCTCCTTACACCTCAGGAATTTCCAAGCACCAGTCATTGTCAAACAGCATGTACAATCTTAGAAAAATATTACTGTTAAATTAGATAAAATCTGCTTCCAAAATATTCTATTCTTGTCTTTTTCATTTATTGTGAATCTCAAAGGGTCTAAATTGGGAAAATGAGGGAAATGGGGTTGTGCTCTCCACAACCGCCTAAAAGGAGGATGGAGTAAGAAGGTGGCTCGTCTCTTCTCCCAAGTGACAAGCGATAGGACAAGAGGCCTCAAGCTGCACCAGGGGAGGTTTAGGTTGGATATCAGGAACAATTTCTTCACCAAAAGGTAGCCAGGCGTTGGAATGGGCTGCCCAGAGAAGTGATAGAATCGTAGTCACTGGAAGTGTTCAGGAACTGTGTTGATGAGCCCTTAGTGACATGGTTTAGTGGTGAACTTGGCAGGCCTGGGGTAACGGTTGGACTTTATGATCTTGAAGAATCTTGATTCTGTGATTCTATGAATATGCTTACTAATATAAGGCACAAGTTGCATGTTCAAACGTGGAAATGTTAATACAGGTAAAACTATTCTAAGTGTTACTACACAACACTTCTGCAGTAGCCAGCCATCGTTTATGAAAGCTAATTGCAGATAAAGAGGTGCATTTAATTTCTAGGTGTGCATAAACCCAAGTAACTTGAAGCATGTTTATTTTGCCCATGTATAAGTATTATTCATTTCTTTCAGTACAGCACGTGTAGGTCACACTGGAATGAAAGTGGATGAGATACTGGATAATATTGTTGCAGCAGCTGAGATGATTGCTAAGAAGTTACCAAAGGTACTGCAGGTTGATTGCGTTAAAGCCAAGTTGGTTCATAATTCAGCCTTGTGCTTTCTACATCATGTACTGGTTTTGTTGTTGCAGAATTGGAAAAATGTAAAAATTCTTCACCTCAAAACACTCAAATCAGTTGCACTGCCAATTTATACTGCAAATCTCTCCAACTTGGATGAGCTTGACAGCCAGCCCTCTCTCAGAAAAAAAGAAGTAAAGGTAAAAAAAAAAAAAAAGTTCTTCAAACTTTCCATAAACCCAAAGTGGAACAACCAGTTCTTTGGCTTCTTTTATGCATATAGTGTCTGATGTGTTGGGTTTAAATGTTTTAACAGTTGAATTCTAGGCATTTGTGGGTACAAACGGGTTAGGTACTCCTGGCTTTGAGTGCTTCAAATAATCAGTAATACAAATGAATGGTGGAATCTTCCTGATAGATTAGAAAGCAAACTGGAAATAAATAAGTTGAGCATTTCTAGTTCTAAACTGTAGGAATCTGAGATTCAGTCTTAAAACGTTTGTTTGTATTGTTTGTTCATATTTGCCTTCTGAAAATACAGTCAATATATACATGGATTCAGATTGTTCACCATTATTTGTTGGCTAATCAGTGGTATCTGAATAATCCACAAGCTCATACACTTGTATGGATTGGGGGGGAGGGACTCACATACTTTAAAAAAAAGTATTCCGTTTTGCCTATTATGCTCTTTTGTGTAAAATAGATTTGGAGCATATATACTCAACTAAAAGAATGTAATCTTTACATTATTGTTCCTTTACTTATGAGCTGTTTGTAATAATCTTCTGAAAGTATTTTATATATGGTTGACAAGTCCAGGTCTATTCAACCACACTAAATTGATGTTGCTAGACTGTCTTATTTTTAACCATATTAAAACAATTATACATTTAGAAATGTTATGGGGATTTGTCTGAGAGATACTTTCAATTACTTCTAGAAGGGAAAGAACAAAAAACCGAAGAAGGCAGCTAAAAAACAGAATTCAAGACAAGTCACTTCGACAACTGAAATTAATGCTGCTGCTACCCAGGAACCTGCGGTAAAAGAGAAAGCAGAAGTTGTCCATGAACCAGGTGATCATAATGATGAAGAAATTCCTCAACTAGTGCCTATGGAAATAACGAGCTTAGATGATCTGAAGGTAATGGTTTAATAATATCTCAAAACTCATAGTTCAGTTAAAACTAAAGGTTTTGAACTGTTTAAAATTGTTCCTTGGGAAACAGTGTGTGTTAACACACTTGAACTGGATTTTTGTGACTATATCATGAAAGCAACTGTTGAGTGTAGGAGGGGGTGCTTTGGGAAGGTGGTTAGTTTGGGTTGAGTTTGGCTTGGGGGTTTTTTACATATATTTTTTTTTTTTTTTTAAGTCAACCTCTCTTACAGACAGCATTATGCAACATTAACAATCACGTAATACAAATTGAGAGCACTTTAACTATGTGCTACTTCAGGAATACCCAAATGAAAATTGCGATTATGTGCAGGCCTGCCAAAAAACCTCATACAATTTCAAGTTGCACCCATGTGACCGGCTTACATTAGTGTACATGATGTGATCGCCAGAGGCCTATTTCCAGAGACAGATACAAATAGACTATGAATTGTCCTGATGACAGCAGCCTTCTTTCATGAGGGCCATTTGGGAATGTATGATGAACTCCAGGGAATACTAGGCCTACTGTCAGTTTGTGTGTATACAGCTGGACTTCCAATGGAGTTGATCCCTATCCAGTCTATTAAGCCTGGAAACGTGTCAAGAGGAGGACTGTGGTTTTAAGCTGTGCTAGCAGAGGTCAGTGACTTGACTGGTCAGGAGGATCCTTGCGTCTGTCAAATCTATTTTCTTAGCTTTTCCCCCACCACCACCACCATTATTTTTATGACTTAGTTCTGTGTTTCACCTTCTGCTTTCAGACTGAACTGTGAACACATTGTTTGGGCTAGGGCACTGTTCAGTTAATAGAAAGCTTTTGTAATTTATAATAGTTTTCACTGATGCTGTTTCCTGGAAAAATGTAAAGATGCTTCTTAGGTGGGAGGGTAACTTATATGTCTTAAATACAGGTAATGGAACAAAGTCCAGAAAAAGGTGACAGAATGGTCAAGAAAACAAAAATGCCCCTTGGTAAGAGAAAGAAACAACCTCCAGCTCTGGAGACTCCAAAACATGAAGCTACAGAAGAGTGTGCAGACTTGCAGACAAAACAGAAAAAAGCCAAGCAGGTCGGCATGCCAAAGGAAGCAATAAAAGAAAAAGAGATGAAAAAGACTCCCAGAAAGCCTGAATCAAAGTCTTTTGCAACACCCAAAGCTGGCAAATTGATCCAATCAGCCAAGAAGTCTTCAAAACCACCAAAGCAAGCATCCAAGAAAGGGCGCAGGCTACAGACACAATGAGTGTTGTCTGTTGTAACACATTTTACAGTCATTTACCAGTGTCGTCAGGTAAAAAAATACACTGATGAAGTAAAAAAACCTTCTTAAGAAAATCCAAGAGATTTTTTTCACTGAGACCTGTAATGATTCATTTCTGTTTCCTTCTGACTGACTAGCTGGAGTAAATAAACTCCCAGTCTTAATTGGCTCTACTTCTTACCTTTTCATCTTTTCCTTACCTAATCTAAAAGTTTTCACATTCTTTTAAGTGTCAAAGGGCAGGGAGGGGACTATACCAGGAACAAAAGCTGAGATATTTTGTAACTGATACTTTCTTGAATGCAAGAAGCATGCATACCAAAAGCAATCTATTTAACATGGGATTTAAAATGTGAAATAACTGCTACTATTTTTCTCTTGAATAGTTCAGTATAGTGAAAGCAAGTTGACATCTATTGATCTTACTCTAGACATGTAAGTTAGCAGCCTGGTAACAAGCCAATTTTAATGTGATGTTTAGCTATTTATACCTAGGGTGTTTGTGTGTTAGGTTTTCTGGTTTGGTTGGTTTTAAAGCACAGATAATTCTACCATTCTATGATTTGACCATTTATATTTTATGACATCAACCAAAAATCTCCTTACCTTCACTTTTGGGCTTTATTTAAATCGAGGGGATCCCCGTACACTGGTCACAATTCTGCTGTTTCTTCCATCTGAAAACCACCAAAGGCTGTATGAATTCAGGTGTGCCAGCCGAGTGAACCAGGCCTGTAAAGGCATGAAAAATATGCTCTGCAGAACTCTGCAGATCTGAAATTTTACAGAATATCATATTGTTGCTCACTGTATGATTACTTAACATCCATCTCAGGGTGACACTACAAGGTAGTTTTGTGATGAAAAGTCCTAGTGGTAAAAATCTTCAGCATTATTAAAATCCAACTAGGTAAAAGGTCATAAGAGACAAGAAGATTAAACAACAGCATGAAACCAGTGAAATTTGCAGAGTTAAAAAAACCGTCTCGTATTTAGGACATCCCATAGTGGTGGGTTTGCTGTGTTAAAGTAGTGTATTGAAGTGGCAACTAACTCACGTTCCTCACAGATACACTGGAGTCAGGAAGTGAACCTTTTGAAAAACTGGAGTATTAGAAACTAAAACTAGAGTGAAACAACTTAATGCAGCTGCCTTGCAACTTACTACTGTACTGAAGCCAAAGTGCCTTTCCCCTCCCAAAAAAGTCTGCTAAACTCCTTTTGTAAGAGGTTAAAATCTTAAAAACTACATTAAAAAGCACCTAGCCATATAAATCAGAGTAGAAGTTTAAAAAATAGAATATAGTGGAGATACAGTCAATGTATTAGTAACTTCAACAGTGTGATGTTTTGAACAATATTGAGTTCTTGCTGAAAAATTAATTTCCATGGACATATAAATAGAGAATAAAAATACTGTCTAGAAAAAAAACACATAGACTAGTTTCTGCCTGTAGCTGGTCTGTAAACCTGCCATGCTTACAGAAGTCACTAGATTTGTATGCATGTTTGGTAGGATGAGGGTGATAATTTATGCTTCCAGATTAGCCCTTAAATTCAGCATTACTAGGAATTCTTGCTTTATTATTAACTATCAAACCAAAGTTTTGGCAGGAGGGAGGCAGAGAAAATAATAGAAGCTTATTCTCAAACTCATTTTGTAGGAGGTTATTACATCTTGTGTCCTAGGGGGAGGCAAGTTCGGTGTACACGATAAGAGTGCCACAGTGCTAGAACTATGAGTTAAATAGCTCTTTTTCCAAATAGTCTGGTTTAAGATTATTAATAATGATTTCTGTTTGGAATTCCCTCAATATTTGCTATTCTGTTGTAATTAGATCTGCCTTCTCACTCTATCAATCTTCAGATTAAGCAAAATAGTCATTATTTCTTTTAGGGTTGTATATGATTATTAGAATTCCTACTACCATCAAGATATAATCCTAAAATTAGCTTGACTTCCTAAGAACTACTCTGAATCTAATGGAATATACCCCTATAAACTAAGTAGGTTTATGAACTTCATTCAAACTTGGATAACTGGTATATTATTTTCTTTCTCTTACGCTTGTGAGAGGCAAAAAAGTTAGGTTATTTAGCATCATAATGTGAGGCAGAAGTGGAACCATAGGTGTTTTACTGAGGCTAGGTTTAAACTTTAAAATCAAAAAGATATCCCAAAATAATCAGGAAGAATGGGAACATAGGCTTTTTGGAACCATAATTCTTCTCAAGATAGAAGTTAAATGGAACATATTTTATTCTTTAAGTACTTAGAATGATTTTAACTATTTTTAATAGGATTTCAGCTTGTGTTCTCCTAAGAACATGTTTTATGGAATAATGTCAGTAACAGAGGCAGTCGCTAATAAAGAAATGGCTTTATCTAGTCTTGGTTCTCAGTGTTCAGTAGGAGCAGTGGTAAGTGAACTAAATGCTGTGACAGGAGTCTGTTGATAGTAAACCAGTAGCACTCATTGGCATTGGAGGATTAGTCTTCCTCAGCAGTACTGTTTTCACACTGAACTTCCACATATACATGGAAGCTGAATATGCCCTTAGGCCTGTCAGCCTTCCCGGTGGCTTGATTTTTCTACTTACTGGAACAATGTGGCTTACCCATCGTTAAACAATCTGTTAAAAATAAGGGCCTCGTGAGAGTACGTGCAAGAGACCCTACAGCCAGATATAGTTCTTGGGCTTGAGGACTTGGGAGTGTTAAAAGGGACGTACCAGGTCATTAACTGACAGGAGTGAACTGAAATATGTATCTTGCCTTTTACATAACTGTTTTATTTGCTGGATTTTTCATCTTGCATTCACAACTAGTTTCCTGCTTGTCAACCTCAAGCTGTATTCTAACTACTCTTTTTAAGCCAGCTTCCTCAAGGACATAGTCTGTATGACTTTGCAGATGCACATTATAACTGTCTTGTAAATCTCTGTTGCCTACTAGTAGTTGCCTCCTTTTGCAAGCGTGGAGGCCTGCACCACGTACACTCATCTTGAGACCACCTTTGTGAAGTGCCACCCTTCTACGGTGTCTGAGCAAACCATGGCAAAGACCTTACCCCTTCACAAGGTGACACTGCCTCAGCTGCAAACGGGTTCAGCTCCGTCTGTGACCACTGCTGGCAAGGGATGCTTCAACTCCAAATGCTGCTCTTCAGCACCCACTCCTGCTATTCTCTTACGAAGAGGAGCAACACCTGATGAAGAGCCAGCTGTGCTAGCCACTTCACGAGGCAGGGGCAGGAGGAAGGGGCCTGTCAGAGGGCGGCCAACACCGCTGGTGGGGGAAGGCCAGCTGTAGGAGCCGGGCCTCGGCAAACGAGGTGCCAGGCACCCCTGGAGCGGCTTAGGACAAGGCGGTCAGTGGCTGCTCGGTGCCTGTAGCCGCGGGGCGGTGCTGAGGGCGGTGGCGTTCCC
>NW_009942638.1:4194-20736 GCF_000696875.1 Nestor notabilis | reverse complement strand
ATGCGTACCCGCGGGCAGCAGTTCGTTAGCAACTGCTGAGGGGTCACACGCGGTTCAAGGTTAAGTTTCAGGGGCGGCGGCGCACAGACCGCACACCTCCCTGCTCCTCGGGGCTCCCTCTGTGCGAGGAGCTGCCCGGGGTTCTTTCGTACCACATCAACCGCAAATGTGTACTTTTCCAGCCGAGGTGCACTTGAGAAGAACTATATACACCTGCTTACACCCGTGAACAAAGTAAGCTGGGTATAAAATAGGTAATACAAAGAACACCATGAAAGCCACAAAAGCCCTGCTGCTGTTTGGAGGCTCCCATTTCCCTGTGAAGCACTTGTCACTGACAGCTGTAAACCCTGGCAGTCTGAGAACTTCAATCAGATCTGTCAGTATTTGTTTTAAGAAATAATAATAATAAATTAGATGATGCATGGATGAAGAAGAACCAAGTCCAGACCATTTCCACTGCAGAAAGGTGACAGCTCCACATGCAGAACTCCTGATGTGCTCAGAAACTTTTTTTTTTTTACAACAAAAGGAACATACTCTTTTTTTCCCAGTACAGTAAACATCAGACAGCTTGTTCTTATACCAAGGAGATCCACAGAACCCATTGTCACTTACGTCTGGAACTTACAAGGTTACTCAGCTGTTCCTCCCCATACATCTCTAAAGCAGTAAGCCTCACAAATCTGACAAATCTTTTTTTACAAATAATGACACCCATTGTATTTTTACAGGCAAAAATCACAGCAAACAAAGAAAAACAATCAACCTTGTATTTCAAAGTGTCTGTCAGTGGGTAGCTGCATGGTCTGTACTCCTCACTGAGGCAGAGTTCTTGGTTGACATTACAGTTGTGAATGACAGAAGTCTGAGACCCTACAGACTACCCAGACTTAGTTACTTGTGGAGACCAGATACAGCTTTCATCAAAAGTTCCTACATTATCACTTACATTACCTTGTCGTTTCGTTATTGCAGTATGCGATTCCGGTATACATATTACATCATGATAAATTCTGGGAATAAGGGCAGAACAAGACAGTCAATATTTAGGATAGAGACAAGGCAAAAGACAACTCCACAGAGAATTTCTAACCTTGTACATGCTTCCTCTGATCTTTCTAGTGAGAGATTTTTAGAGAACACTTTTGTTACAACAGCCTGGGGCAGAGGAAATTAAAACTCCTATATACATTTCAGCATCAGACTTTCCATGTACAACTAGAAAAAAAAAAAAACCAAGAAAGTCATCTATGAAATTAGGAGACTCGGTGAAAAGTCATTGTGAATTCATAGCACAGTTCTAGGGCAATGTAGATTTTCTCATCATCCCAACCCCTAATTAATCAATCACCTTCAACAAAAGCATTAGAACTGGACAGCTTCTTCACTCCAGCCTATGGGCTAATTAATCCCATGTGCAATTCAATTGAAATTAATGGCAAAAGGCACATTGTTCCTCTCCTGAACACAGCCTAGCCTCGTCTCCAAGTCCCAAGACTATAAATATTGTGAACAATAACCACATCACTAGGTGAGGCATTCTCAGGGAAGAGTTACAAGAACTGCTCTGAATAATGCAAGAAGGAGCAGTAGCAAAGAAGCCAGGGATTTATGTTCCTCTACCATGACACCAGCATTAAGGTTAGAAAACTAACCTCTAATAGAAGTATGGAAAAAAACAATAAAGTGCTGTATAGCACTATCACTCACCCCTTGAAACCCAAAGACTTTGAACTTTCACATTCATTTATATTTTTACACTATCAAACTAGAATGACAGTACTTCTGTTTCTTCTGCAAGCATGTGCAAGACACAGCCTTGAATGTAGAAACCACTGTATGGGTAGAAACTCCCATTTTTGCTGCAGACAGTCTGCAGTTAGCTCCACAGGTAGCTGGGACTAACCTAGAGAGAGAGATGTATACTTAAGTGTCTAGTCCGAGTGCTTTCAGAGATCATTCTCCCTGTGTGTCAGACAACATGCTCTTGTAATGCTAGTATATTCTTGATGTATGTGATACAAATAAAAAGAAATGTTGTTTCCTATATGCTATTCTGTTAACCAGAGCAGCTTTCAGGAGGTATGGGGGAATTACTTCTGTACTTACCTGTTAGGCCAGTGGGTTTTTCACACAAATCAAAGTAATCCCTAAGTGTCAGCAGCAAGACTAGAGACAGAACTAAAACATGAGGTGGTAGTGTTTAAAAATACATTGTTGAACAACTCAACTTCAGACAACTCTGTCCTTTCCCTTGTCTGCTGGTTTCTGAGTAATGACTCAAATACTGGAAAATACGTGGTAATGTAAACTGGCATGAAGGAGCACACATGGAAATTCCTTTGTCTTTATTTGGGGTCTATAGAAGATAGATGAATATACATTCCTTCTTCCAGAAGTTATATCAGTTCTTATTTAAACAGAATTGTATATACAGAAGTAGAGGAAGTCAACCTACAAACTGCACTTAACTTGAAATATAATCCTACAGGCTAATGTAACTTTAAATGTCCTCTCTTAACCAGATCAGTCAAAGTGATCCTAACTGCAAGATGACTGAAAAAGATGTATCCAATACTTTACACAATGCACAAAAGAACCCAGACTTTCCCTCATGTTATTGTCAGAATTGACCACATCTATGACACTTTCCTGGTACAAACTGAAAAGTGTTTAGGTGTGGCTGCCAATTAAAAAAGAAAAGCTCACACCCAACATAAGGAGCTTCGCAGAAGAATTATCCTTCAAAGAAGAATCTCAGAGGGCTGTCTAACTGCATGGGTAGAGCAAGAGACAGCATGGACCCAAACCCAAAAAGGTATGCAGTTGTGTTAAGTACATACCACATACCCTGATTTATATCTGGCATCCTACTACTTACTCTTCAGGACCTGTGGGATTAACTAGGGTCTGAGGGGGGATAATATACACAATTTCTTTCAAGATAAACAGAATGCTTATGAATTAAATGTTTTGTGGGTTTTTTGTCTGAATTTTGTGACCAGGAGTAATTCAGAGAGAGGCTATATACTATCCCCAGTTCACAAACACCTGTTGAAGGTTCAGGACATAGATGCCACGTAATCTCCATATGCGCATACATAAAACACCTTTGAGGACCTGTTAAGTGTTTCACATATACCATGTATGACAAATGAGACCTATAATTACACCACTATGTAATTTCTTTGCTTTTCATAGTTTTGTTCTCACATGAGAAACATGCAAGTCTCCCTGCAGCCTGCTCAGACCTGTCAGCTCCTTCTCACATCTGTGATTATTGAGAGCACTCATCATCTCAGAAACCACTTGGCTAATGAAGACACTTCTGCACTTAAGTGACTGTGGGGTGGATTTCTAATCAGCTAGTATAGTCTTCAAGTAAAGCCTAAGACTGGGCTAACAGATACTATAATTCATTAAAGTCCCATTGAATGAAATTAAAATGCAACGCTAGGAAAGCTGATGATGTCTTACTGGAGCTTCTGCGGTACAGAGTTCCAAACAGAACAGCTTCATAAGCAATAAAACCACTTGACAGATTGTATCAGATAGCTGTGTATTACAGAGGTGAATGACCTTGGACTGAGAGAATGGGCAAAAGCAACACAGGAGCGGTCCATTGTGAAAGAATCTGAAGTCTTTCTTACTGCCTTAAAAGATTCTGAGGAACGTTGGATTCTTCATCTTTAATATATTGTCTGCTTACATTAATTTTCCTAAATGTGTTTGCAAAAATTATTTTGCTTTAAAGGTCACAGAACCATCAGATGCTGGTAACAGTTTTTAGTCATCATAGACCTGAGTCCTCTTTGAAACCGTACCCTGTTACAGTCCCTTTAGCCAGCCAGTACGTCTCTCTCCAAGCAATGTTTCCATATGAAAAATTGTTGCATATATTAAATTCTTATGTGTTTTCTTCTAGGGGGGAAGTGGTGTTTAAAAACAAGCAGAACTGTGTTTATGTGCAACTATTTGGGAAAAGCATCTTTAACTATTTGGAGAAGAATCTTTTTCCGCCCCGAGATACTTATTTGCTTCCTTTGCTCTGTTGTGGTAACACTAACACGATTTGAAATGGATTTGCCACATCCAGTGTGGAAAAGTACGAATGTAAGCACACACTACCTACACATACAAATACATGGTTGAAACAAGAGTAGAAAAGCAAAGCAACTGAAATAGGAAACATTAGTCTCTAATGTTCCTCGCAAACTCCAATATAAACCAGAGCTGCATACTTTAAATGTTACACTTCCATAGTGGATCTGGATAGGGAAGACACTGACTATTTGGTTCTGCCTGGTGAGCATTTGTCAGCTGTCCCTCCTCCCAGAAAAAAAGTGTTTAATCGAAACAAGTTACAAGATTTTCCGGTAACCCAAGTGGCACTATTTACCATCCAGGCATCTTGCCATGTGAATTCTGGTATGTTTTTCCAGCCATTACATCAGACATCCTAAAAACTTGCCAAAACTCTAAAAAATCCCTCTTCAAAAAACCAGATCCAGTAATATCAAGCAAACCTAAACAGGGATGCAAGTTTTGTAAATGCTTGCCCAACTTCCTAGCTTTGCAGCCTAATCTTGTACTGAAGAGAAGATTAAATAACAATTAAAACATAAGAACCTTGATTTTTATATTAAATACATTTTTAGCTACATATTCACTTCAAAGCAAACTTACCAGAGGAGTTAGAAGCCCATCATTCTTCTCTGTTAATGCTATCCAGTGTAATACATGCTAGCTGCTATGTGACAGGTGAGCACTTAACCAGCACCTGGTCCAAAGGGAAGTCTGAGTCTGCAAGGTTAAAAAAAATAAGAAACCTTGAATTATTTTACACCAGATCTCAAAATAATAATGCTGGCAAAGCAGACACAGCCAAGTCTGTCTCTACCTAAATTCACAGTGGACAGGAAATGCAAATTAAAACAGTACAGAGACAGCCAAACTGTCTGGAAGAAAGATGGGTCACATCCTGGACATGTCTGCCTGGCATGGCACTCAACCATTCCCAGTAGCTCTTGCACAAGGTTGTTTAACCCTCAAAAATATACAGAACTAAGACAAGTCTACTGGGGCTTGTTCTACCTCATGAAACTACATCTAATTCTATTTTGCATTGTAAACATAAACACCTGGCCAAAGAAGTATAGATATACCCTGGATTCGGCCAGGGCAGTCCCAAAATGCATATATCACTCCTATTAGAATCAGGACATGATTTCATCGTACCTTATGCTAGGACAGAGGATTTTCTATCCCCACTGTCAGTATGTTCCTGACAATTCATCCCCAACATGGTAGAAGGGGAAAAAAAACCAGCCTATTGAATTCAGCACTTGCACCAGCTCACAACTTGATGCAGGTGGTTTTCCCCCCTTCAGCAGGAGTTGCTTGGAGAGACATCTTGCTAGCTTTGGCACATAATAATGCCAGGGAGCAACCTCTGGTCAAATGACATATCACAAGGAGCAGGGCCCACATATATCTAGCCCCCCAAAAAAATGGTTACACTGGTCCCTAGTGCATGGATTGCATCCAAGTCATGTGAAAACTAATCCAGCTGCAGCAGCCCAGAGTTCCCATGGACTAATTTATTCTGATCCTAGCTAGTAATTCAAAATATCTGCCTCTGGGCAAAGTAAATTAACCTATAAACCTATACACAACCTGGTGCTGTCCCAGCAAACAGCTTCTGGTCCTGGCAGAAGTCCTGGAAAGGTAGCTCAGGCATCTCTATATTATACTAATCTCAATCAGAATAGCTCAAAGAGCAAAGAGTATTTCTGGACTGCAAGGACAAACAGGCATGGGCCAGAGTGTCCTGCAAGTTACACCAAGTTGACATTGCCCTTTCACTTTCAAAAAGTGACCACCAAGGAGTTCCAAGCACAGGAGCTAGGAAATTTAGTCCCTGAGGCATGCCTCACCTTAGAGCTGCAGAAAGAGAAGGTGTCATAGCGCTTGTTATCTTGGCTCTCCATCACTAGAACCCCTCCACATGACTGACTTGATTACCAGCATGACATATCACATCATGTCATGAGACTAAGCAGGACTTGGGGTTTTTTCCCTACTATATCCAACCAGAGCTCAGTAAACACGCAGCCTATAATCTTATTTTCAGCAAGTTTATGAGCAGGAAAGAAACAAGAAGCTGTAAACTATCAGCCAGCAGGATTCCTGCCCCATACCTGGGGAATTGGGTTGTTTTCACTCATTCAGCTAGGCAAAGATAATGCTGGCAATAAATTTGGAGAGCTTGGCAGAAATGGGGAAGAGCTATCAATCTTGAAAGAGACTAATGAAACTTGAATAAGGTTTCAAATTCTTAACATACCACAAAACGTCATTTCTTTTACGGACAAATTTAGGTAAGGTGATCATATAATTATATATCACTTGTTGCTCAGCACTTTATATATAGCCCTGACTTTTTATTATTCTTCAGATGACTTGAAAACTCTGCCAGCTGCCCTTGACCTCCAACTAAAAGATTAACCCTGCCATGCAAAGTGTAACTTGCATAGAAGCAAAAAGGGAAACATCCTTTACTCAAGCCAAAAAACCTACAGACACAACAGTCATTGAGTTACTAAAACCATTTTTTTTCCTGAACACAAGCAAGCAAAGAGAAATTTTGGCTCTAAATAAAAGAAGGATTATTTTTGATGGACAGTTTGTTTGCCTGAATAAATTTAACTGAGCAAATAAAGTTACATTGAAACATGACATGAATACAAGCTTTGTATGAGTATCATAACACAGCCTGTTGGGCTGGCTGTGGCTTTGCATAGTGGTACGTACCCTCAGGGAGGTTTAGACAAGTCCCTGTTGAGCAGATGCAAACTCTGCAGAAATTCGCAACTTAGACACAGTCAAGCAGATTTTCAGAGGGACATTTGCAGCACATAGGACACAGCCTCCCATTTCCAGCCCCTGTTTAACTCAAACCCTCTTATAGAAATGTACAGGTGTTCTCAGGCCTTATTTCACTTAGAAAAATTGCACTGGTTTAATTTCATCCAGTTTATTCAGATGCTGTGATTAAAGCCATATAAAATTATTATGTTGGCTTAAGAATGTTTTACTGCAGTTTACTATATATCAAGATACGTTTTCTATTCTAAAGCTAAATATGAACTCCTATCAAATTAAGTGCCCACACAACTAAATTACACTTACATAACCTTTTCATAGCCTTAGCACAAATGCAAGAGAGAATGCACTCATCATACTGCTGACTCTTCTCTGATCCTTGTAACACACACCTCATTTCATTACAGTAACTAGATTTTGTTCTATCCAAATCAAATTAACTGTTTGTAATATCTTCTGCATAGAAAACTTTTGCCCTAATTTTATTCTAATTTGACTGAAACAAATAGCCTTCACACAAAGAGGCGCCTCAAAGCAACAACAACAAAAGTTCAATGCTTCAACCTTGGTAGTGTGGTATGGCTGCATTCTTTTTATAGGTGCTTTAAGTTTGGTTTAGTAACATGGTAGTAAGTTGTTTTATTTTTTAAACATGGTCTCCTACTTTGGCCCAAAATCAAATCATTAACAAATAATGACAGCTGTTCCAACATCTATTACTTTAAAAACACAGCCTAAGATAGAACTCTCAATTTTAATTAAATTAGTTTAAAACCCCATGCTTTTTGGCATTAAAGAAATTTTATATTGCTACAAATGAAAAAATAAGCATATACCAATTTTAGGAAAGAAAAAACCCAAGCAAACTAAACTTATTCCTCAATACTCAGAAGGTTGTATTACAATTATGACCCCACCATTAAAATAATAAAGTCTTGGGATACATATTTAGCTCTGCAGATACTACTTCAGCTGAAGTATGATTCACACTCACTGAAGACAACAGAAGTGAAGGGCAGCCATGTCTGTTCGGCATCCTGTGAAGATCTTTGAAGAATTTAATTGAACAGATCTGACCCTCCACGTCTTAGCTACGTAAGACCAGCTCCTAAGAGTTAGAAAATCATAGAATCATGGGGATTTTTTCTCTCAAATATAGCACACAAATCCTTCATTTAGCCTGTATTTTTTAGAGAGCAATTAGGTATATGTGAATATTTTAATTTACCTTCCCCATAAAAATCACAATCACCTTCCTCCAGCCCACTACTTTCTTTTCTTTCTGGAGATTCTGCCCCATCTCCTGTAGTTTTTCAAGGTTTCTCTCCTTACAAGATTTTACAGCACTAAGACTTGGCAAAAGTAGGATGCTATTATTCACTGGTTGAAAGACCATTTCCTCTTTTGGGCCAACATTTGAAAGTAGGAATGTACGTAATGGAATTAAACTTTTTAGTTCATTTCTATTGTAATTTTCTGTTGATAAACAGGTACTTTTGATAATGTTACCACCTATAATCATAAGAATATGCA
This sequence comes from Nestor notabilis, assembly GCF_000696875.1. Lineage (NCBI taxonomy): Eukaryota > Metazoa > Chordata > Aves > Psittaciformes > Psittacidae > Nestor > Nestor notabilis. The sequence continues at coordinate 12,315 of NW_009942638.1, read as the reverse complement.
AGCATAAATATTAAGTTAGGTGAAGATGGATGCATCATATTCTTTTGTTCCTTAAAGGTGATTATTATCAGTCATCTGTCCCTCTGCATGGCTCCTCTTTAATGGAGAAGCCTGTGCATCCTCTCCACAAAATCCATTAAGTTCCATTGCATCACAGTTATACTGCACTTGTACCTAACTTTAGCATAAGTAGACTATGACTGGAACTCAGAAAAATTTATGGATATGCTTCACATAGCAGTGTCCTTGAAGCTTTAACTACTCGCACAAAGTTATTCACTGGGGTAAGGCTTCACAAGCACAAGTTCAAGAAACACAGGATGCAGGAACTGTGTCTTGCCAGGGAATAATGCTAAAATAGTGATATGCAAGTAGCAAATGGCATTCAAATAGGAAAGTCAGTGAAAGTAAGTATATGTTTAAAAGTATGACTCCTTCCTCATAGCTCTGTCCATAATGTTACTAAGCAACATGAATTTGCAGTCACTCTATTGCTGCAATTACAGGGATCTCTCAGATAAATTTGGTACAGCTTCAATCTGCAATCTAAGCCATTTCTGAACCCTATAATCAGTTTTATTGGAAGAAGGCTCAGACTATTTCACTCCACAAAGAGTAAATAGACAGATAATTTATAGCGGCTTTCATATTCTCTGCATTTTCTAACATGAAATTAAATACGTTTGCCTTTTTCCTCTGTTTTCTGACATATTAAGCAGCAGATGCCCTGACGAGGAATCTCAATATCCTAAAGAACTGAACCATATGTTGTAGAACTTACTGCACAATTGCTGGGTTAATGACAGCAAGTCTCACAGAAGCACAGTAGAAATACCATCAGTGATGGCAATCACTGGCAAGTCATTCTGTAGTGAGGGAGAACATGGACTTGGCAAATAGTACAATGTCCATATCCATCTGCTGACCAAACATGGCAAGTGAGTTATATACTGTAATCAGCACAGAGCAAGAACACCACAAAGCCAATCAGCCGGTTTATTCTGGGATCTTCTTATTGATAAGAATTGTACACAAAGGAAATGACAGCCATACAGAGCATCACCGTGCATCTGGCAAGCTCATGGTGCATATATGGCATGAATCAAACACTAAAAACATTTTTATGAGTCTGCCAGGAAACACCATCACTCTTTAAACCAATGATAATTCACCTCACCTAAAGGACCTTACTTTCTAGTCTACCCTTAGTTTCTAGTGTACAATTCAAGAGTTTCTCATGCAAATCCATTTTTGGCAAATAAATGAAGGTATCTTCATGGCTCTTCTAGATCAACCTTACAAAAAGTGGAAAAGATACAAAACTACTTGTGCATTTTAGAATTCAGGAAAATTCAGTATCAATATGGTAATACTTACAGAATAGCACATTAAACTGTGACAGATCTCTATCACTGCAGTGTGACATACATCTTACAGTGACAAAATGATGAAATAAGACCTTACAGGCTTGATCATGCTCATCTGAAATCAATAGTTTTGCCTAAATTTCAGTGAGAATGGGCAAGTTTACTACAGGCAACGCTTCCAGAACTGTTAAATGCCTAGCATCTCTCGCTTAATGACAACAATAATAAGGAACTGTTGGGTGCAGACTGAATTTGAAGCTGGCTTAAGATTTGCCTCTCTTGTTCTGTTGAGCACTGATATGTTTTGAAAATCTGATAAATCTAAATTCAGATAATGAGACCCTTTGAAATTCCACTCCAACATGTACACCAAAATCTATTTCAGCCTATTAATGCACCATTCTTAAAATACAAGTTACTCAGAAAAATCTAAAGCCAGAGACAGACACATTCAATCTTAAAAATCTACTGCCAATCCTTATAAAAAGCTCATCAGTTTCATAAGAATGATAATTTCAGCACATCATCCACTGCATTCTGCTGCTTCTTTAAAACAATGGTATATTTAGCATTGCTTTTAGTAAAAACTCACAGCAAGAAGCATTCGCTTCTTTAAAAGCATCTAGGTCTTGTAGCTGGAGAACTGAATCATCTGGTACAAAACTGTTATAACAGATTTCAGGATGTCTCTTTTGACTGCTCCTGTCTTTTGGGAGAATGCAGAAGATTCATTCTCCCCTCTCCCCCACAGCTTTAACTGGCGTAACTCAGGCATGACAGCAGTTTGTCTTACACAGCATCTTGTCAGATTTCTCTCCTACATTTTATTACTGTCTGCTTTTGTCACATAATGATACCTACAGGTGTTTTCGCAACCGCTTACCTATTGGTATACAAGCAGAATGAATTGGGGGAGAAGCATTATTACATAAAATTCTCAAAACTACTTTTTATTCAACCCACAAAATCAATATCAGAGCTCTGGATAATAACATAGAGATATAATGTATTTATTGTAGCTTCCATCAGTATTGGATTGCTGAAAATTACCTGTGACTCAAAGAACTGCACAGTTTTTCAATCTGTCATAGTAGCTCTAGTACACTATAAAAATCATTTTGCTTTCAGAGTACTGAGAGTTCCAACTGCATGCTAATTTGTTACCTTTCAAGTAGAAATGAATAAAAGATAGTTAACAAAAACAACCCCTTTGTAAATGTGTTTTACAACTTTTATCAACACATAGCTACAGTCTAAGCAGCATTGCATCCCATAGCTAGGCTTGCACAGCCAACTTATCACCTAGCTAGGATACTTTCATCCTACCAGCACCATTTATCACAGAATCATAGAATGGTTTGCGTTGGAAAAGACCTTCAAGACCATCCAGTTCCAACCCCCTGCCATGGGCAGGGCCACCTTCCACTAGACCAGGTTGCTCTGAGCCCCATCTAGCCTGGCCTTGAACACTACCGGGGATGGGGCAGCCACAGCTTCTCTGGGCAACCTGTTCCAGTGTCTCACCCACCTCATAGCAAATAATTTCTTCCTAATACTTGATCTGAAGCTGCCTTCTTTCAAAGTGTCCTGTCTACATGCCCTTGTAAAAAGTACCTTTATCTTAGGAGATGCACCCTTTTTCCTGTTAAATATTCCATCCTACTTCACACGGAATGTGCAATAGAGAGACAATCCTGGAATATGCAGAAGGACTCATGCTGGCAAGGAAACGATTTTCAACAGCCTTGCCACCAAATGAAATACACATTTTTCACACAGGCTGAAAAAAATAAAAGCTCCTAATACATAAGGATAGTGAGGCAGCTATGGGCGAAACATTCATACAACAAGAGATGGAACAGAGCACCAAATGAGTTAGTACTTACAATGATTGAGAAATGTCAGGCTAAAAGTATGTCAGAAAAGTAGCTGGGCATGTAATCCTGAGTATTCAAACAATAAGATTCTTACTCACCCTTGTTAAAGCTGTTCCACTTTGCATGCAATAATTAAATCATCTGGCCCAGAAATAGAAAGGATCATCTAACATCATAGAGAAGAGCTGAAAATAAGTTTTGTGTCTAGTGTAATATGGGACCAAGAAATCAAACCCAGTGTAGAAAAGTAACACATCCCAGAGAAAAAAAGCTTTGTCCTGATCAATACTTCATTTCTTTTTCATTATGTTATCTTGTAGCTCAGTTACCAAGCCGCTCATGCTATGTGGCATTTGACAGTAATGAAAGTACAAGGGGTTATTGAGGTTTCCTGAATTCATGTCATAGTAAGCTGTAAGAAGAGAGAGATTTCATACTTGCCTATGTATGCCCTTTAGAACATCTGAAAACCAGGATGGCTCACTACCACTAACTCAAAATAGTAAATATCATTTCAGAATCAAAATCTTAAGAAAACAAAGAGATTGTAAATACCTTGAGCAGCCTGCAACCTTCCTTCCCTATAAAATCTTTACCATTGTCATCCACCACCCCCTAGATTCAGCTGCCAGCATTCAAGCTATGTTCTGATAAGGTACAGCTGTGTAACTGAGACCAGGGCACTGTGAGAACAGCTGTGAGAAGCCGTACCTGTGCCTCCACCTGCACACCTCTCGCCCTTTGGCTCTTGAGCTGCATTTAAGCTCAGGCCTGTGCCCTAGTCCTCATGTAGCCTGAGTTCTAGGTATACCTGGCTTGGCCAAGGTGACTTCCTGGATAGACTCAGCTCCAACCGGGCAATGTGGACTAGCCTCATTCAAAGTCTAGTAAGGGAAAAAAAAGTGGTCTCATCCTTAAAATACATTTCACAGTCTCAATACAAGGATCTTCTTTCTTTTTAAATATACTTGGAAATACAATCAGTATGCAGGTTTTACATTGCTATAAACCTGGATTTCACAACATTAATTACAAAAGAAAATATTTTGTCTTACCCTGAGAAAGCTCAAAGATTTTTTTCTAATATTTTATGTATCTATTTTCCAGGTACATTAGGTTTGACTTAACATATAAGAAACAAAAGACAGAGAGAAATAAATTATATCCCCAGCTATTCACTGAGATCCTGGCACTTGTCCCTGGACAGTCAACAGGTCCAGGGTTCACAGGGTGCTGCAGTTTACCTGTGATGATGTCTCTGAATGGAGGAATAAGGACTGTTTCTCCTGGCACAAGTGAATGTTTGTGATAGGACAAGGAGTGATGGTTTTAAACTAAAAGAGGGGAGATTCAGGCTGGAAGAAATTTTTTACAATGAAGGAAGTGAAATACTGGCACAGGTTTCCCAGAGAGGTGGTGGATGCGCCACCCTTGGAGACATTTAAGGGCGGGATGGCTGTCGTTATGGGCAACCTGATCTAGTTGAAGATGTCCCTGCTCATTGCAGGGGGGTTGTGCTAGATGGCCTTTGAAGGTCCCTTCCAACCCATACTATTCTATGATTCAATGATTCTATGAATGTTGCAGAGAGCTTGTCTACTAACCTTCTCCAGCAGTACTGCAAAGAACCTCTTTCTGGGACACGAGAAGAGAGAAGTCATGACACACTTTCAAAGGGGTGGCAATCTGTCTAACCACTAAAAAAAAAAAACCAACCAAACTCTATTTAAAAGTTAGAGAAAAACTTATTTTAAATACATGCATACACACATACATATGGACAAAGAATAGTTGACGTATTTTAGAAATCGCTTTCCAGTCTTAGTGTCTCGTTATGAGGATTAACGTATGAATTCAATGCAAAAATGAGAATGCCATGATGAAATATTTCTTGAAAGTTGCAGGAACAAATGTAACGCGGGCGCTTGCACATAAAAGACCTGGCAGAGGCGATCTCTTGAAAGGACAAATGTCCTACACGCCGCCAGGGTGAGCTCTCGCCCAGCAAATCCAGGCCAGAGCGGATCCTTCCCGCTTCCCGTGCTCTCCGTAACGGAGGGGGGTGGGGAGAGAGAAATCCAGTTTATTTAGAGCTTAGTGCCTTCTCTTCAAAGCTTTTTGCATCTTGCTGCCTCGGTTCTTGAGCATTACGTGAGTGCCAGTGTACAGAAATGATGCTTCCCAATGGTATGTTCAGCTTCAGGCAGCCAGCTTTATGGACACGGGCTCTACTCTCAAAACTTTCAACATATACTTGAGCGATAAGCAAGCTTGCTAAGCTCGCAGGAACAAACTGGAAGCTATACCGACATGCCTGGGCGACGCTATGCAAACACTCTACACTGCTGTAGCTGCTCTACGCTCGCCGAGTCCAACTTATCGCCGCTGACCTGCACCAACCGAAGACCTTATCAACAGTGCTTCTGCTGCCAGAGGTCCTCAGTCCATCCTCGGAGCAGGGGGAGAATAAGGAATGTTCTTTACACCACAGGCTTGCTGTGCCCATTTTGCTGCAGATGTCAACATGCTCCTCTTCAGTTAACAGATGTGCCCTCTACATCCAGTTACACATCACAAGGCAGAAGCTGCTGTGAAACCAAAGGCTGCCCATAGCGAATGCCACCGCTTATGCACTCATTGTGGCCAGCTGTTTCAAGCTAAGACCTTCTTCAGCCATGGAGAATAGACTAGAAGAAGGCTTAACTATTTCGAGAAGAGTGATATTCCCTATGATAAGTTTCTTTTATTCTTAGCCACAGAAATACATTGCTGCAGGTGCAGATTACCAGTGATACTGAAACTTCCAGAGGTTTTAGTATTTGAAGAGCAGGGAGGGTTTAATAATGATAAAAACACGGTTATTATGTCCATACAAAGATTTTCCTAGTTACAGTTCTTCATCTTAACAGATTTTGCCCTTTATGCTAGGCTCCTTAAAACCCATTCCCATCTGTCAATTCCTCTATTATGAGAACACAGAGCATTAAACTTCAAGGGACACCACCTTGCAGACTTCAAAAATTCTTGACAAGGGGAAAACCCCACAGATTACTGACATATCTCTAACAGTGCCAGCTGCAGTGCAATCATCAGCCTCAGGAGGAATAAGATAAAGCTGACTAAACACCCAATAATACCTGAAGAACAAATGCTTTCCTCAAAACTTAGAGCAGAGCAGAAGTAAAAATGAAAAATACTGGAAGTATGGCACTGACATGGCAAAGGGTACAGATAAGGGTTTTTCCTAATGTGATTTTGACGGTGTTGTGAACAACAGTCTTAATGTTGAAAGAAACATTTATACCAAAAGTGCTTGCTGAAGGCACAACTTAGACTCCAGTCCTGTAGCTGTTTAAACACCAGCTCTGATCACGTGTGTGGCATGCCTTAGATGAATGAATCTTTCATTAGCCTCCTAGGATTTGCATATCAGTACAAGAATTACATCTCCTGCAAGTGCACTGTCTGAAAAGTTAGGCATTTCAGACCAAGTTCCTACAAGATGCTTTGGACCTCCTGGAAATTCCTGAATGTTACATTCACAGGAAGTTATTAACTCACCTCTAGTTCCCTGTTCAGACATATTGGTCCAAAACTGCTGTCTCCAAGATGCTTCTGTAGCAGTTACCTAGCCTTGAAACCACCTAAGCTCAGTCAGCATCTCAGTTTTCATTCTAAAGTTTCCTAAGCACTGAAAGTCTCTTTTCTGGTACTGCAAATGCTTATTGTGCTGAGTAGTGACAAACCCAGCTCATTCCTGACCTTCACAAAACAAATTTCCCTCCATTTTTCATGCTGGAGTAATTTTGGTCCAGAAACAAAGCCCAGAGCATAGTTAACAGATCAAGTTTCAAAATAAAAAAAAGTGGAGACTGCTGCCTTCCTTCAAACATCATCTGATATTCATAGAATTTCTATGCAGTGACTCAGTGATTAAAATATTAATCCAAGCTCAGAGAAACTTCCATTCAATTTGTTTTCTACTTCAGGGTATTTATTCACTCTCGTATCTCTCCTGACTCTGAATGGTGATCAGAAAATGGTGAGGAAAAGGAAGAAAAAGTTGAAAACATCCAGGTAACCTGCAACACCTTTCATTGCAGTTGTTCCACCTGTTGTGATGAATGATGAAGGATTGATTTCACTGAACATGATAGTGCCCAAGGCTCCCTGTACATCTGGTTCTGACTGTGTATCATATCCACTGCATTCAGACCCTGAGGCATTCAGTCACTCAAGCTGATGAAGCATGTATAAAACATGGAGTTCCTAAGAATGGCCACCTCAGATCAGCCCATTATCTTGTCTCCAGCAGCAGCCAACGGTGGATGCCTTGGCAAGAACAGAGAGCAAGAGAACAAATCAATAAAAGCCCGTACTGTTCCTGCCCATGTTACTTAGCTCACTATTAATCTACTGGCTTAACTGGCTCTGGTCTGTGGGGGTGCCAGTGCTGTTTCATATGCTTCATGGGTTTTTTCTCCCTATCGTTTCTCAGGAAATTATAAGTAAAATAGGTAAAGAGCACTGATATTACCGTAAAAAATAAAAAGCAACATTCCAATTGAGTGTCATTGTTAAGAGTAATGTGTGGAATGATAAGTAAATTCTGGTAGCTGCAGAATACTTCATCATGCTCAGAGGTTACCAAAGGATGGTGGGTGGGTGGGTGTATATATATTTATGAATGACACTTTATACCATGTCATATTACAGACACTGTATTATGATTGTTACAGTTGCACCAAAGCACCTTGCTTCTGCCTAAAGGATTTCACTCAGCTAGTGATCAAAGGAGAATTCCTACTACCATAATCTCCAGATAGCAACAGGATAAACTTGCCTGTTGCTCCAAACTTGAATTAAAAAAACAATGC
>NW_009942638.1:2192-4163 GCF_000696875.1 Nestor notabilis | reverse complement strand
CAGGAAGTACCTGTCTGTGCACATGGATATTTTCATAGTCCCTCTTATCTCGTAGTCAGTCCTGTTTGACCTCATAAAATCTTTCTTTCTGCTCCACATCTGTCATATCTATTGCTTGTTTTAGTTGAGGTCAAAAAGTCCAGGAGGGATTCAGAGGAGAGGGAGCTGGAAAGTAGTCTCATGCCTAACCAGATCCAGGACTCCTACACCCTACTGCAGCCCAGCAAGCAGCAATTTAGACAGCAGCCCACCACCACTGTCCATTGCCAGAGTTCAAGGAAGATGTTACTTCTTTCAAAACTGTTCCTGTTGCAAATGATGCTCCAAATACACAGAATGCAGAGAAGTAGTTCTTCATATTTCCAGTGCACTACCACGTAAGAAAGACGGGATTCAATGTGGTGAAAATCACTTACACTTCTTTATCAAAAACAGCATGACAGCAAGTGGCTATTTAGCAGTGACACAAATTACAGCATTTTTGTTATCCCTAAACAAAAATGGAACTTGTATTAGTTACAGATTTCAGTGTAACTACGTATTAAAGGAGGTGATAGTCTGACAATGCAAACTCATTGTTTAGTTTTATGGCTCCCTTACATTTGCACCTGTGTACAAAGTCTTTACCCCATGTAATTCACATCCCAGGCTGAGCCCACCACCATCAAAACTAGGATATCATGTTGTGCTAGCCATAACCTGCTCTTTACCATGCTCTAGTCTGGTGCATCCTGGACCTGATATAAGCTGATTTAACTACAGAGCATTTTGCTTGGCTAGAGAGTTAAATCAGCTCTGGAAAGCATCTGACATATGCCAAAGCTAGTATAGTGAAAGGAGGACTGTCTCTCTATTATAGATGGAGCCTAGGCAGATTAGCTGGCTAATTTAGGTGGTTAAGTCAAATACCCACAGTCGGGTCATATGAACTCCTCTGTTCATCTCTACTGCTATTTCTGGCAAAGTAATACTTCTTGCTAGTTACAATGTACAGTTGGAATCATGTGGCATGCTTCCATGAGCTGACTTCCCCACAGGACACATGGATGAGCTGATAAAGTTGTATTCAGAGGAGCAGAGAGGGGCTTGCTTTACTGTTTGCATGGAAGAAGACACTACCTGTATTCTGTTTCTCTTATCACCACATGCCCCCGAACTTTCAGTTAAGAGAGCAAATACAGCACTTAAATACACTATTTCAATCATTATGCACACAATCATCAAAGTATATCTAATTACTTTACAGAACCCTTTAATGTAGATAAGTCGCTGAAGAATGATTACCTCTTAACAATTACACCTTTCCTTTTGTATTAAATCCTGAGATGTGATACTCAAGACTTCTTTTGAATGCAGTAGTAGTCAGTGCAACTAAGGTGCAACTCCCCTAAGTTTTTATGCAGAACTTAAGCTAAAATGAGTAATTTTTCAGTGGAAATTCTACTCAGATTTTATTAAAACATCAACAACAGTATGATGTTTTAAGTTCAGTATGTTCATAGTTTTAAAGTAGATAAAGTATTTTTAGAAGTTTAATATTCAAAGAAGGTATTTTCTTCAATTGCCAACCTCCTTGTAAAGAGATCAGACTTTCTTTGTGGGAGTGTAAGTACTCAGCTGCCTCATTCTTGCCTATCAATTTTGTCCAGGGTAACCCAACTGGGCTTTCATGAAAGCAAACAGTGTAATTGCGTAAAGCAAGCAATGCCACTAACCACATTACACTTCTTACCAGTCTGACCACTAAATTCAAAGCACAAACACGCTTTTATCAAGTTCCGTATCTCCTTCAAACGCAACATTCTACTTCGTATAACCATTAAGAGCAAAGTAACCAATTAAATCTGGATTCCATCAAACTAAATCTAAAATCTCTGTTGGTTTAGCATAGCCAATAACAGAATTGGTTTGCATTCCTACTACTCCAGAACTTTGGTTCAACAAGATTGTCACGAAGAATTATATTTTCCC
>NW_009942638.1:0-2161 GCF_000696875.1 Nestor notabilis | reverse complement strand
AGAAAAAGGACTGCTAAACCAGAACTGCCATAAAAAACCTGTTAATGCAACAATTCTACAAGACAGAGAGAAATTTATTCTGAATCCTTGTGTCCCTCAAATGCTTATTCATAGTCATAGAGCAACATATCACCCTGGGAATCATATAGGATAGACATAATTAGAAAATCAAATCCTGAAACCACTTGTGAGTTTTAGAAAAAGACAAACTTTCTCTGCTTAGAATAATGAATAACTGAATTGAATTTTCAATTAAGACTACTCCTTCAGGAAGTAATTCTGAGAGTTCACACAGGTGTCTGCAGAAACCTGACAGATGTTTTTTTTACTTGCAACCCTGACCTCTCATCCGTATTTTTCACAGTCATTCTCACATACATTTCAAGAGAGTAATTTTCCTTCTTATTTCTCTGAGAATCTGTGATCAGTGAAGCAGCAGCTTCTGCAGAACAGCTATTGAAACTGCAAAGCATACAGAAAAGCTTCATGATTAAATAGGTCACAATCAAATCTTGGCTTTATCTGCTAGTTTTGGCTGGGATAGAGTTAATTTTCTTGACAGTAGCTGGTATGGGAAGATGTTTGGGATTTGTGCTGGAAACAGTGTTGGTAACACAGGGATGTTTCAGTTACTGCTTAGCAGTGCTTACACAGATCAAGGCCTTTTCTGCGCCTCACCCCTCCCCACCAGTTAGCAGGCTGGGGGTGCCCAAGAAGCTGGGAGGTGACACAGCAGGGACAGCTGATCCCAACTGACCCAAGGGATATTCCATGCCATGTGGCATTGTGCTCGCATATGAAGCTGGGGGAAGAAGAAGGAAGTGGGAAGGCAGCAAGGATAGTTGAAGTTACGGTGTTTATCTTCCCAAGTAATGATTAGACATGACGGAGCCCTGCTTTCCTGGAGCTGAATTCCTCGTTTTGCTTGTGTGCACAGTTTTTGTTTTACTTACTAAACTGTCTTTAGCCTAGCCCACTTTTTCTCACTTTTTTATTGTCTCCTCCATCCCACCAGGGGAGAGTGATCAAGCGGCTCTGTGGCACCTAACTGCCGGCTGGGGTTAAACCACAACACTTCATGAAGAACTATTATTTACTGTAATACAGAGGCTCCTAATTCTGTAAACTTTAATTATTAGTATGATAAAAAGTACAACAGTGAGTTCTGAGGGAAAAAAAAACACAAACCTCTATCTGGCCCATTGTATAACTAAAGATGATAAGCTTATTTTCGCCAAGACTTCTAACTACTGACAGACCAACTTCAATGTTTGTGAATTCATAAACACAGTGAGGGGTTTGGTGTTTTTCTTCTTTATTGAACAGCTCAGATCATAGAATCATAGAATCATAGAATAGTTAGGGTTGGAAAGGACCTTAAGATCATCTAGTTCCAACCCCCCCTGCCATGAGCAGGGACACCACACACTAAACTATGTCGCCCAAGGCTCTGTCCAGCCTGGCCTTGAACACCTCCAGGGTTGGATCAATCGCTTTCAAATAGATCCCTCTTCAAGTACAGAGTTCATTAAATCATTGCTTGCCAGGTGGTTTGTTGGGGTTTTTTTCCCCCAAGTTGAACACGTGTAAGACAAAACTGACATGTGGAAGTGAAGGAAAGCAGGAGGGAGGAAGGAAGGAGGGAATAAGGTATTTCAAGTAGCTTATTAGCAAAAAAAGAGCATATTGTACTTAATCGCTTGTCAGCTTTCATGACGTAAAACCCTGACACTGTTAACAGCAATGCATTGCAGAATTTACACAGTGCGTTTCATTTTACAAACTGCGATCTCTGACAGGAACATTGAAATGGGAACATCCCATCAGGGCTACCATATACTAGGAATACGACAAATACTAGTTCCTTTCCACATCGACCTTCCCTGGTAGGGGCACTGGAGGAGCAGTTTGTGTGCACCGTCCCCGGGTCCCTCACACTAGCGGTGCATGGAGACAGTTGTCGGGGCCCCCACTCCACAAGGTGAAGGAAGGGCCGCTAATGAGTAAACAACAGCCCCAAGGGTAGGCTGAGGAGTGCTAATAAACTCACTGGAGGATGATCGCCCTGATGAGCACTGGAAAGCAGGAAAACATAGAGTTGCTGAGCACCCAGCTTGACTTCTCCTCCATGCACACCGACAGCTACACAGACGAGACCGCG
>NW_009942637.1:0-19971 GCF_000696875.1 Nestor notabilis | reverse complement strand
AAGGTGGGTTATCTTAACGACTACAACTTGTCTCCCAGAGCTGAGCTGTTCTTGGAAACCTACGAAAGCGCTTGCTTTCGTTTTCCACCCTGTCGGAGAGGATCAGTCGGCTGGGCAATGGGAAGGACCTTGCGGTGGTGTGGGGTACTCTTTAAAGCCCTGGAGGTTGTCAATATTCCGGGGTTTACTTCAGTTGTTATATTTGAATTCCAACACGTACTAAACCGATAGCGAACAATTTAATTGTTGCATAGGATTGTGCTTTGTAACATGAAGTATGGATGTTTTGCTTGTTTTAAGTAAATATATATGCTGTCTTTGAAAGTGGAGCTTTGGGAGATTTCATGGTGCTTTCTGTGCTTGGATGTGCAGCCAGTGTGGCCTTTTAGCAACACATCCGACCTTTGGCAACATCTGTGTATTATGAAACTAAAGCCTACTGGGCAACTAGCCCAAAAAATTGCTTCCCATAAATACTGCTAAATTTGTATATATTTTTATACGTGTGTATGTATAGATACACATACATACATATTTGAAGCTTCTATCCCTGATGTACTTGATCTTTGTGACACTTAACTGTGGTTGTGTATATAAAGAGGTGCTTTTATGCTCTGAGGATTCAGGTACTTAGAATAGAGACATTACATATCACATGTCCTGAGCACAAACTGAGTTAGAAACGTGATGTCTGCGTTACAGATAGGAAAGGATTTTATAACTTAAGTTTAAGGGTAATTTATCTTGTTTCCACAGAAAATGTCATGGAATATACAATAAGCTTCATTGTTTTACTATGCGAAGTGGATTGTGGAAGAAATTTAGAATTTTTTTTGTGCTCTGCCTCAGAAGGTTCCACAGAACCTTGCGTCCCCTTCTCACACCCCTTCCCACCCCATGAAAAAAGCATGACATTTGTGCTTGGTTTACAGACCAAAGAAATTCACTGTCTGGAACGATTTGTAATGATGAACAGGTATTTCATATGTCTGACTTGTCTTCTGTAAAACTATATTCTAGATACAGAAATTAAAAAAGCAAGAACTGAAGATGAATCTGCTGAGATAGAAGATGAAGAAAAGCAGGATCCTGGAGAGAAGAAAGAGGAGGACGGGGAGGAGGATGAAGTGCCTAGTTTACCACTAGGTGTAACAGGTATCTGGTGTTCGCTTTTTCGTACCTGTGCAAAAATCCAAGGTTTGTTTCTTGAGAGCAAGTTGCAGTTTTCAGGTTAGCTTTGTAAGTCAGATGTTGGGGTATAGGTGATGTGACACTGGCGACCCTACAGCTGTTCCTCAGTTCCTGTTCTTTGAAATCTGCGTTATATGCACACTCCTATTACTCTTAAAATTACTAGTTAACATCTGTTTTAAAACATACACGTTTAATTGTAGAGCAAAAAGTCCATGAAGAGCACAATGGAGGAGCAGAGTATTTGTGGTCATTTTTAACAGCTTTGTGTAATAGTCTGAGGAGCTCATTAATACAGAGTATTTCGTCAATGTCTTCAGATTTTATGGTAGAAAAGAATAAGAAAAACTGATATTTTTTTTTTTAGTCTAGGTCAGTTTTAACTGCGCAATCCCAGAGGACAGATGAAATTGAAGAAATTAAGTTTGAATATTTTTTATTTCCCCCACTCACTTCAGGTGCTTTTGAAGACAATTCTTTTACTTCCCTGGCTGGTGTTGTCAGTGAGAATACATTGAAAGGCATAAATGACATGGGTTTTACACACATGACTGAAATTCAGCATAAAAGTATTAAACCGCTTCTGGAAGGCAGGTAAGAAATACAGCTTTTTAATCACAATATTGACCCCAAATGTTGTGTAAATTTTGCTAGGAAGCTAAATATATTAAATGTAACTTTTCTGCAGCTAAACTGTTGTGGGTTTGGTTTTTTTCAGTATGTTCTCATATATTTTATATATTTTGCTTATAGACAGTAATACAGGTTAACAAAGTACATGTGTTGCGTGTGAACAAATATGGTAAGCTCATGGGAACTGCTTTGCATTTGTCTTTGAAAGCTGTTAAGTGTGTTTTCACTGGTCTTGTCAGTGTGTCTCAAAGACACTGTCACCAGTGACACAGTGACCAATTGCCGTGGACCACATCTGCCACCAAGCTCTTAGTACCAACTGTACTGGTTTCCTTTAAGCTACTTTAGGTTTTTACATTGTTTAACATATGATTGTACAAAATATGATTGTTGTTGTTTTCTCTGTACACTCAACTAAATGCTTCTTTTTCTAACTTTGCTGCATATAGGGATATTTTAGCAGCTGCAAAAACAGGCAGTGGCAAAACACTTGCATTCCTTATTCCTGCAGTAGAGCTCATTTATAAGCTGAAATTCATGCCTAGAAATGGTAAGACTCTATTTCACAGCTGAGTGTTACTCTGGCGCTGCCATTTAGGGACACGGTTAGGAGGGGGATTGAATGAGTTACAACTTGTCTGATGTATTTTTTAGGAACGGGTGTTATTATTCTCTCTCCTACTCGAGAACTTGCTATGCAAACCTATGGAGTTCTTAAAGAACTTATGAATCATCATGTTCACACATATGGTCTGATAATGGGGGGCAGTAACAGATCAGCAGAAGCACAGAAACTCGGAAATGGAATCAACATCATTGTAGCAACACCGGGAAGACTGCTGGATCATATGCAGGTAAATAAAATATTGATGTCTAATCTGATCTTTTAAAACATAATAAAGTTCCTGTTTCTGTCTGACTGCATTTGTTCATTCTCTAGAACACTCCAGGTTTCATGTATAAGAACTTGCAGTGTTTGGTAATTGATGAGGCGGATCGTATCTTGGAGGTTGGATTCGAAGAAGAAATGAAACAGATCATAAAACTTCTACCAAGTAAGAAGGAAAAAAAAAGTCTTTCCTGGAAATCACTTGACTAACATTATGTCTCCTTTATGGCTCAATTATTATAAGAAAAGTCATTAATTTTTATAGTTCTGTAAATGAACTTCGGAGTCATTGTCTTATTCTGTCATTTTTTTTCTGGTAGCTAGTATAAGTTACGTTATTTAATATCATTTATCTGAAGGACAGAGTTTTCATACGCACTTTAGAGATGTAATTCTGTTTGTGTAAGATCTTTTAGTTTAACATTTACATTCTGTCATTCATCTTCTTCTGCACATTTATTTTCTACAGTTCATTACTTCCTAATGCTTCTATATAAGGAAAAAGGTCTTCTGAATTGCAGTTCAAATTTTCTTCATACCTTCAAGAACAGTATCTTAAGGAAGTTTTAAGTATTTACCTTAAAATTTTCTTTCCCCAATTTTTCATTTAATTATCCCAGGTTGTTTGGCAAGAACACTTGCTACTGTTCTTGCAGTTGTGAAGTGGAACAGTCTTGGTCTGCATTTTCCATGTACTCATGTAACAAGGAGAAGTTAGAAGATCAGGATATATATTTGAGCACAGAGATGACAGGCAGGCAGAGGGTGTCCTACACCTGCTCTAAAACTGTTGAAGTCACTGATGTTCTGTACAGACGTACTGACATGTGACTAAATAGCAAATGCACAAAGGTGTATGATCTAGACTGAACTTGCAAGACAAACACTAACAATGCACTGTAGTTTTCGTAAGGTTTTTTTTCTCACACAATGGCTAGCATGATTTATATTTTTTTTATTTTTAAGATTTTAATATTCATGGGAATTAAATCAATCTGTACTTACAATTACGAGGTCAGTCTCTATTTAAATCATTGTTTTGTGTCTAAATTGGAGTGCAAGTGATAATAAATGTTTTCTCAGAGAGAAAGAACATTGTGTTTTGATAGGCTGTGTTTTGATATTCTGTTAGGCTGCCCAACCCCAGAATCTTAAACAAACAACCTGTACAATCCATAACACAGCTACACTTGTGTTTGTTTGTCAGTATAAGTATGTTTCAATTAGAATTTAATTGAAAAAGAAGTAGGCAACTTGCTCAGGGAAGTTTGCCGCTAGAGATTTTATAGTCTTGCTATTTGAATTCTCCTTTAAAAAATGAGGCTGTCTTTCAAAACAAATATTTTTTCAGAGCGCAGACAGACTATGCTTTTTTCTGCTACACAAACCAGAAAGGTTGAAGACCTGGCAAAGATCTCTCTGAAGAAAGAGCCACTGTATGTTGGGGTTGATGATAACAAGGAGACAGCAACAGTAGATGGTCTCGAACAGGTAAAACACAAATGTTAACAGGGATATGAACATACCCGTGTGGTTTTAACTGGGCTTCAAGGGTGTTTACTATCCTAATGGACAAAAGCTATTGTTTGCCAAAAGGGCTGTACTCACTCTGGCAATTGGAGTAAGTTATGTGCATCTAGTCAATGTTTGCAGGACAGGTGATCTAAAGCCTCATTAATATTAATATAGTTTGGTAGATTTGTTTGTTCTTGTCTATATTACATACATAGCTCCAGTTATCTTTCTAACTGTATTTTCCATGTTACTGACTACGTGTATATATGAACACTTTAGATCTATTTCATTGTTGTTTCAACATAATAGCGGTTTCTCTGTTTGTGCAGTTGACGTGATGTTGTTATAAAATTCCTAGTAGCTGTGTATTACCTTAAAAGGGTAAGCCAGTAGCAAGAGTTCTGTAAAATGAAAGTCTGGAAATCATATAAAAATACTAGGAACCCTATACAGTTTTTTCATGCCTAGTGTCAGTAATTCAAAGTGCTTGAAATGAGTTTTTTTGTTTAAACTAATTATTTTTCACTGAACTTACATTAGTTTGGAGAATGATACGTTACTTCTCCATATTTCAACTTAGTACAGTAAGTTTCTTACCAAGTTTATCATTTTCAGGAGTTTCATATACCAAGGTGAGGAATAGACAATAAATTGAATGGTTTGGCCCAATACAGCTGGAAATACTAACTATTGGCGTATTTGTTTAACAACATAACACTTTCCTAATTTAATTGTATTGCAAAGCAAATTATATTGAAGCAAAAGTTTGTTCCGTATTATTTTATTTAACAGTATTTAAAACTTTTCCAGGGGTATGTAGTGTGTCCGTCTGAAAAACGATTCCTTCTGCTCTTCACATTCCTCAAGAAGAACCGGAAGAAGAAACTAATGGTATTTTTTTCATCATGTATGTCAGTGAAGTACCACTATGAACTACTCAACTATATTGATCTGCCTGTTTTGGCTATTCATGTAAGTATTTTATTAATTGATTGATTTATCTGATAATACCTGTAAGCTGTTACTGACCTTATATTTGCCTTTTTTAATTTCAGTCCAGTTTCTAATAAGCGGATACTCTGCTCAGAAAACTAATGGTCTGATTAGTCTATAGAGAAAGGAAATAAAGCAAAGACCATGTAATAACAACACTTCAATATTGTTAATCTTGCTGTTTTTCCAAACCAGGGCTGAACCTTGATATTAATTTACGCTCTGTGCGTAGAAAGCTTTCTCTTTTCTTCCAAGAGGTTGCCTTTCACAAGTGCTACAGCTCAATTTGTAGAGCAAAGCTGTTGTCAGAGGAATTCAAACACTAATCCCTGAAGTGCTGGGTGCTTGTTCTAAGGCCAGAGTGATGTTTGGTTTTACTATTCCAATTCTTACCATTTGGATGAGTATTTTATTTTTTTTTATTTTTTTTTTTGTCAAAACCACAAAATGCGTCATTTAGGAGAAAGAATAAACTGAAATTTTAGGAAACAGTTACAGCTGACTGCTATATACTTTGATAGAACTGTTCTAAGTATGGCTGGTTGGTTGTTTTTGTTTAACTTGTAATTTATGTAATATATTGTTAGACTTGCAAAAACTTCAGGCATTTAGCAGCTCTCCTGAAAAGCATGTTTATGCAACCAAATATTTAATGCTTTGAAAGACAGACTGTAATCTCTCAGAGATACCACTACATGTAGCCCTGTGCTGTTGACTCTGGTAGCATTGTTTCTTTGCTGCAGAATAGTCCCGCTTGGTCTGTACAAGTCCATGATATGCAAAGATGTCCCAAATGATTTTCTATTTTTGGCGGTGATACTGTATGTGAAATGGGAAAGTAGATTTAAGCTTACAAGTGGGCAGATTATTATTTTTTTTGTTATTTGTTGATATACTTCATTTAGTTTATATTTCATCCTTACTGTGTTTGTTTCCTTTTAGGGCAAGCAGAAACAAACCAAACGTACTACAACATTTTTCCAGTTCTGTAATGCAGAATCTGGAATACTCTTGTGCACTGATGTAGCTGCCAGAGGCTTGGATATTCCTGAAGTTGACTGGATTGTCCAGTATGACCCTCCAGATGATCCAAAAGTAAGTTAAGGAAACGGAGAAACTTGAAAGCAACAAATCCCATCCTAGCTGCAAATGTAGTTGCAGAGAAAAGCTGAAACTGCTGCATGTTCAAATCTAGCTGTTGATTTCTTCCACTTCACCAGCTCCTGGGAAATGCTGCAGCTAGCTGAGACCTTCGTTACCATTTTAAGAGTTGCTTTTAAAAATGTTATTCTTCTTGCTGTTAAATTAATGTTAAATCTAATTGGCTAAACAACAAAACAGTTCTCGGGAGAAGTATGAGTTTATATATGCATCCCTGAGTCTCCCAACAGCTTTTCCAGTGGAAATCAGATTTATATTTAAAATATCCTTACTTGGAGTGTCCAGTATAAACAGGCAGAACTCAAAAACCTCTGAAGTTTTGACAAATAAACACAGCAAATATACCAAAAGCGAAGTTTAATTTTTAGTTACAGCAGACTTAATATTGTTATTCTTTAGTAAAAGGTAAAATACTTCTAGTCAGGGATTCTGTTTAATTAATTAGGTCTCAGCCTAATTAATGCTTTACATCTCCAGCACTTGCTTTCCCTCATCCATGTGTCATTTAAAGTGGTCTTTAAAAACAATGCATGATGCATTATATTAATGTTGAACTGGGGAGGGAGTTGTTTGTTTATTACGTGTTTGAAATAGTGATTGGACTTGATGTTTCTTACTCTTTCCAAAAGGAATATATTCATCGTGTTGGTAGAACTGCCAGAGGTATAAATGGTAGAGGGCATGCTCTGCTCATTTTACGACCGGAAGAACTGGGCTTTCTTCGTTATTTAAAACAAGCAAGGGTAACTTACGTTTAGATACTTTTTTTTTAAACTGTGCAACAGGCTTTTAAAGGCAAAAATGTAATGATTAAACAATTTTTTTAAGCAAGAAATCATTCTGTTGCTTAGAAAATATTTAACTGAACAACTATCTTGAAGTCTAAAGTCAGCTGCACAAAGGTAAATAGTGTATTTATAGTTGCTTTGCAACTGTGCAACTTGTGTTGCTAATAAATAAATAAATTTCCTATGACTTGTCTGTGAAAGGATACAGGGAGTTTGACCACCCAGAGGAAATTAAGACCAGGATGTTGCTTGTGCAGTTTTTATTCTTTCTGTTCAGAGTCAGTTGCATTTTGTTCAGTTCCAAAAGAATTGTAGCCACCTTCTAAATATAATCGTTCTAATGTGACAGAACTGCACATAGTTTCTTGGTTTCTCTCATTATGGGCTTCTTTACACTACAGAGTTTTGCCACTTGTAACTGAAGTGGTATAGCTTCTAAAGCAAAGCTGAAGTGGTAACAGTGTCATACTGAGCATCTTTATTACTCTGCCTTAAAGGAAGTGATAATAGTGACATACTGATGTAAAGGCTCCTTACAGATACAGCTGGGGTATTATAAAAAAAAAAAGAACCTGTTATATAGCAGGTCTTTTTCTATTTGTCTTAGGTCTTAAACAAACACACTCGCTATTTACAGTATAATTTATTTTTTTTTAGGTACCATTAAGTGAATTTGAATTTTCTTGGTCAAAAATTTCAGACATCCAGTCTCAGGTATGAAACAACTTCATACTACAGTTACTTTGCATATCCATGTAATAATTTACACGGAGAAGGCTAGTCTTAGCAGTTTAAAAATATGTATGCTTGCTTGGAAGAGTTCCTGTGGATGAGTGGTGTGCAGTAAATCCTCCCTCCATGTTGTATCTTGGTAACAGTAAAGTGATAAAAGGCTTAGAGATGAAAGATTAATTTTAATATTTAGTACTAAATTTGCATCATTACATGGTACAAATTTACTTGTAAGAATTAGTTTTTCACATTACCTCGCAAAAGCACAGTGATGTAAACCTGCTTTCGGCTTTTGAAGGGTTGTTCTTGTCTGGCATAGCAAACAGGGTTTTGGCAGCTTTTATTGAATAGTTACATAGGTTCAGATTAATTGTGCGCAACATAGGTTTTATAAGATGGTTTACTCAGACTTACGTGTGCAGAAAGAGATCCATTACCAACACTTAGAGATGTTAAGATATATTCCAGGAGTATTTTTAACTAGCTGGTGTTAACAAAGCTCAGTATCAGCTAAACCTGTTTTGTGTTCCAGTGCTACAAAAATAACCATGGAGCATGAAGTTGAATAGAATGACATAGATAGTTCTGTAGATGTGAATTCCTATTGTTTAATTTTGTGACTCATTCTTTTGATAAGAGCTCTGTAAAGCTTCTTTGCAGTAACTTAAATTTGAAGCAGCAAGTACAAGAAGCAGTGAAGAAAGAGGTTCCTTGTTAATTAGGAAGTAATGATGTCTAACGTAACTTAGTATGTTGAATTAACGTATGCTAAACATCAAATGAGATACTTGGATCTAAAGAGTATTGGGAACTTAACCTGCAGTAAATAAGATGTCTACACTACATCTATATTTTTGTCTTAGAATGACTACTGCTGATTTTACAATGCATTTGCACTGCAATACATGAGACTACACGTAGAATTACATGGAATTGTATGTTTTAAATATGTGACTTAAAATTACACTGTCATCCATTAATTCTCTATACACATAGTTCATGGTGTGGCTGTAGTTGTATACTCCTTGATTAATCTGTTTGGGACAACGCAATTTAGTATTTCTATAAATTTTTATATTTGTGAGGCTATGTACTGTAATTCAGTTTCAGTCTTGTTTCCCGTCTGTTTATAAAAACATTCTGATGTATGTCTGTGCACTCCACTGTCACAGGGAAGTTTTGCTGAAGTGAATAGTGAATGTCACTGCAACACCCAGAGTAAATAATCTGCTTGAATATAATTTATACACTTGTTACAGCTATAATTGGTTATGTCACTTGTTATTTTTTTTTTTTTTTTTTTTTTTTGTCCCCTCACCAGCTGGAAAAACTGATTGAGAAGAACTACTTCCTTCACAAGTCAGCCCAGGAAGCATACAAAGCTTACATTAGAGCTTATGACTCCCATTCTTTGAAGCAGATCTATAATGTCAATAACTTGGATCTTCCCAAAGTCAGCCTTTCATTTGGCTTTAAAGTACCTCCATTTGTTGACCTCAGTATCCTTTTACTGCAGTGTTTCAAAACTGTATTTCTGCATTATATGTGTTAAATGCAACTTCGTGAAGTTACTGTTCCGATTATTTTATTATTAATCACATAAATGCACCATGCTCCAACAGTAGTATTTTTTTAAAAAATGTTAAGTACCAAATACTAAAACTGCAAAAATTGCCTACAGACATCTGTGGTTTAGAGCATGTAGATGCTGTATGTGATTTAGTTGCTGGGGCGTAGCAGGTGCTGGAATTCATACATGCATATGTGTTCTAGAGTACTGTTCTCCATGCATCATTATTTTCATTGAAAGGTACGTGCTTAAGTTCCATAATCATGCAGTATAGAAATAGAGGGGCAAAAGCATGAAACAGGAGACACTATCTAGATTGCTGTCAAACCTGCCAGTGGATGGAATTCGAAGCCATAGTATTTTGGCCAGCTTTGTTGGACAACTGAAGAAATTAAAAGCCTTATTTAGCACCGCAGGCACAAAGTTCTAGTTTTGCCTGTAGTTATGCAATGCAACTTTTTGTATAATACTGCTATATTTACTCACATTAATAACCCTTACAGTACCTAAAATGCAACATTTCAAATTAGTCCTTTTTAAGTTCTTTAACCAATAAAATTCCAGATGTGAACAGCAACCATGGCAGAAGACTACAGAAAAGAGGTGGAGGTGGGGGATTTGGTTACCAGAAAGCGAAGAACGTCCACAAAGCTAAAATCTTCAAACACATTAACAAGAAATCGGACCATCGGCAGTTTTCTCGTTAATCATACATTCATTAAAATGGCTTGTGGCATTGATACAGACTACCTTGATGAAAACCATCTGGCATTTACTTCCAATTTAAACTGCTCTATTCACATTTTTTAGGGGTCTTTTGGTTTTGTTTCTAGGAACATCTTTTTATCTTTCATTTTAGGAAAACTCTTTGGGAGGGAGATAAAACATAGAAAGATAGAATATGGCCAGCTAATTTGCCATGCTGCTTGTAAGGAAGAAAGATAGTTGAATATAATTATCTTAAGTCAATACTACAGAGTTTTTTATTAAAGAAAGAAAAAATACTTCTAGGGTTTGTAGAAGAATTTGCTTCATATTTACCCTTTTTTCTATGCACACCTCTGAAGACTGTTGGAGGAGACAACACAAGGACAGATTACAGTGTAAGATAAAAAAATAGCTCACGTGAATCATTACAAGGGTTTTTGGTGCTACAGAACTCTGCTTTGCCCATCAGATATGCTGAAGAATATAAGAAGATCCCTTTAGAACAGAACATACCTATAAATAATGCTGTATGAGCTTGTGATTAATGTCAGTCATGGTACCTGTATAACAAGTACACTGTCCAAGATTAAAGAAAAATAATCTCTTGTACCACATCTGGGACATGTTTAATAGTGTTTCTTTTCAGTGTGACAAAACAGTTAACATTCTAGTGAAATGTTTGGTTTTCCTTCATGTTCTCTTTAAATCTGACTTTATCCATATGGTTATATCTTGTGTACTGTCTTATGAATATGCAAAGAAAATTAGGAAAAGCAGATGACATAAATTGAAGCACTTGGCCCAGATGATGTTTTTTAAATGTTCCATAACCTTGATGGAGTGAGAATTTTTGGAGTTGTATCTATCTCGTAAATAATGAAAGTGCTTTTTTAGTCTTAGTTTATCAGATCAGTAATGGGCAAAGTCAAAATACTACCACAGGATTGGGGTGCTGGAGAGACTTGGTAAGTGAAATGTGGTATAAATATAGTAGGCTATGTTGACAGAGAAATAAAACTGAAATGAAAGAGGGCTGAATACACATTGCAAACAGAACAAACGTGAAGGCTACAAAAAGAATAGCTGGGCAAAAGTAGAGTAACTATTTTGTATATATATATATATATATGTATTATTTTCATAGCTTGACCATTGTAGGTAAGTGTTCTCCTGAGGCTACAGTGGTGGGCAGTCGTATTTAAAAAGTGCACATCCATCAATGCAGAGAAAGACTAAAATGTCACAGAATCCAGAAATCTGGGCCCCACGTGATTACAGTAAAACATTTTTTAATTTAGATTTAAAATGTAACTCAGGACCAATTAGTAATACAAAATCATATGTAATTACTGCAATATAAAATGGACTGTTACTCCTTAGGTCTTTTGAAGTAGCATGTCAGATTTAAAACTATGATGTGTGCACTGAAGCGTTGCAGAACATTGGCAGACTTTATTTTCACACTCGGAACAGATCATCTTGGGGGGAAAACACCTAATTTTTCTTTGAAAGAGTTGAGGCATTGTCAATTTCTAAAGTCTGATATGAAGCACAAGTCTGCACAATTCCTCCCGGGTATATTTGGTTTGCATTCTCCAACGTACCCTAATACAAAGATGTGTTTGAAAGATTGGATGGTATTCCTCTCGTGTAGTACTAGCTTAGCCTAAATAAATAAATAAATAAAAATTAACACTTACTTAAACATTACGGATGTATAATGGCTGCACAGCCTGCGGTAACTACATCACACTGATTTCCTGATTAACCAGATTTCCTGAGCTGAGACTGAGTGGGAATTGGAAAGAGAAGGGCTTCAGCTGCCTAGCTTGTGCAGGTGCAGTTACCTTTCTCTTTGTTTATAGAATCATATATGAAAAACAGTTTGATGAAACATCTGTGTGTATCAGGCAGCATCTATTTTACAATGGTTTTGCAAGAACTTGTCAAGCTGATTGGAAATCCAGTGTTTCCTTTGCACCTTACCCTGTTATCATTCTTGTGCGCAGTTAATAGACCTCAGCCATCAGACTCTCAAGGCTTGTCTCATAACAGTGATTGATAGGTTAGGGACTAATATCATGTGCCTTGAGAAATTGCCTTCTTTCTCTGAGAACCTTGACAAAGAAATTGGACCCTTTAAACCACTTAAGGGGGTGTTCAAAACTGTCCTGCTTGAACTGGAAGATTTTTTTGACAGTTCTTGGAACAGGCCCATAAAGGAGAATTCCATTGCTGAGCTACTGCTCATGATAATGAAAAATCTTGTCATGATACGAATCTCCTGTGCCATAACGCTGCCGAGTTACAGACAAGCACAAGACTAGTCAGAAAGCGTTGCCGTCAAATTTTCAGAGTGAATTTCACAGGTAGGGGGCAAGGTTATTGACAATGTAGAGCAACAATACTTGAGAGCTGGATATTATCTACGTAGATCTGCTGTAAATAGGTTTATATTGTGACAGTAATTAGCCTTTTTGTTTCATGCATGAGTTGATAACTCAATTTAAGTAACCTACCAAAGCTTTAGAAACTAAAGATTTGCTTTCAAGCCAGTAATCTGAGGTTTCAGAGGAAGCAAGCTCTCACAGGAAAGGCAAAAAGAACGACATTAAACAGAATAACATTTTAGTAGAGGTCTCCAATTTGTCACTATGAAGGAAGGTATTGTACTGACAGGACTCAGCACAACAGGTCCGTGACTTTTTAGTTGTACCACTGTTCTGCTTAGGAGATAGTTGTCCAGCTACTTCAATCCCACCAAAACCTACAAGGGGTTTTATGGAGATCTAAACACTTAAATAGAGTCAATTATTAGCGCTTAAAAGGTGGGTTGATAGTTGATTGGTTGGTTGGTTGATTGGTTGTTTTTGCAAACTAAACTAACAATGCTGAAAGAAGTCTAGAATCAGCTGGCTAGGCATGCAGAGTAAAATCTGTCCTCTGCTCTTTACTTTTGCTTTACTAGCTTGATTTCCTCAGGATTTTAGCTGCTTGGCTTGACAGGACAATTCCTGTAACTGTTTGCAATGCTTTTGTTTGCTCTAGATTTATAAAGCATTTTGAGCCCTGACAAGAAGAATCCAGCCTCTTGAACTGGAATGCTCTTTGCTTCTAAAAAATATGCTAGCTTGCATCAAAGTCAAAAATGCTATAATGTTGCTTGTGTCAAATGTCTTTATTGCACAGCCACGTAGGAAGAGATTACCTTTTTTATTTTTCTCCTCTTAGCCATCACAATAAACTTTTGATATGGAGTTGTGAGAAGAGGTGCCATTAAGGAGGAAGGGTGCCATTAAGACAATGGAAGATAAATGGAAAATCGGGGTGCTGTCTAGACACACACTCACTGTTATATCCGTGTCATGCTGCTTAAGAACTGCATTCACCTTTCAAAAAAATGTCTGAGCATCCTCTACAATAGCAGTTCATCTTCCCAAACACTTTTGTAAGCTACAGCACTGAAAAACATAGCTATCTACTATTTTTTCCCCAGCTGGCCATAATTAAAAAGAAAATCATAGGCCCTGTAAAAACTTGCATAACAGTTACAAAACTTCTTCCAAATGCTCCTCTTCTGGCTATCATCTGAAGATGTTTAGCAGCTCAGAGCTTTCTGAGCTCCTCTAATGCATGAGTGGTTGCAATCACCTGTGAATTACAAGAATATTAAATATGTTCCTTTACGTAACTAAACCCGGATGTTCACTTATAGGAGTTCACAGACCATGTGAATTTGTAGGAACTATTGAGTCCTCCTTATAAGCTCTGGATAAGTGTTCTTGGTACATTGTCATTTCTAATTAATAAAACTCTTTCTGTATGGGAAGAGGAAACAGACTTGAGTAGTAAGTTTTGCCTAGAACCTTGCTCTGATTGTTACTGAGACCTGAGAATGAATTTATGAGGCTACATAGAAGTAAGTAACATTGTAACACTTACGAAACTACACAGTAACACTAATATCTACAAAATGTAATTTAAGAGCATAAATGTAACCCTGAAATGACATTGCTTTAAAAAGAAACATGAAACAAACAAACAAATCCTAAACAAAAACATAAACCCAGTAAATTTAATTTTTCCATAGAAATTGTATTCACTGGTATCTTTACATTCCTATCTTAATCGTGGCAGAGAGAAAGTTAGTGAAATGGTGAAATGTACTACAACAGGTAATTCTTTAATACCTTGACCTGTACTAAGCTGCAAACAGCCTGTAACAAACAAAACTATATGAAGTGCTAAATTATTATTTAAACACTGCATTTTCCACTTCAGTGCAAAATTTTATGAATCTTTTTCTGATGCTTTACAAGTATATGCTACTATAACTTTATGTAAACTCTACGTAATCTTTTGTCCCACTTTCTACATAAATTGAGCAAGGTATCTTTTTTAAATAAGGATACTGATGAAAAGAGAGTATTTTCAGTTGGAAAGAACCTACACTGATCATCTGCTCAAGGTGAGATCGCACCAATGTTGTTTCAGGTGCAAACTAATCAATAGTGTATACAGGTTTTAATTAACCTTAAACTCACCCAAACAATTGTTTCTTTGAGTATGGGTATGAAACTTGTCTATTCAAAAGTATCGCACAGAAAAATAACTGTTACACACACATATTCCAGATTTGTATTCATGAGAAATTCATACAGAGGCCTTGCTTTACGTTCGCTCCACATTATAATGTCAGCAGAGTTAATTAGTAGTAATAGGTGGCCCATATGAGGAATGTTTTGCAAATGCTTTTTCTACCAAACTTAAGAAAAATGTGAAAACAGTTGCTTCACAAGTTTGAAGTGAGCTAGAATGAGAATCAAAAGCATTTGGGCACTGCAATTTTCTTGGGAACAAGTTAAAATAGAAATCAATAGATGTGGATTTCTAAATAACTTTGAATCTGACACTTAAAAATATTAAAATCCAAAAATGGGAAAGTCAATGCCTTGTATATAGTCAAAGTAATTTAAAAGAAAACTAAATTCTGATTCCTCCTTAAGATTACTGGCAGTAGCAGAAGCCAACAGTCGAGGTCAAACAAATTAGAATTACTCAGTTGTAGATTATTAGTTGATGGGGATTTGTATGTGGCCGCTCTAAGAGCAGGAAAGCCTAACGTTAGCGGATCTGCTACTATATATACCTCTTCGTATTCCTGTGTTGGCCGTAGCTGCACCAGGGCTCATTATCTGTTAACATATATGCACACGTCCCTGTGGCAAACCTAATTCATGCAGCTATACAGCTCTTTGCTGACTAGCCCTTGCGTTTGCAAACTTTGCACTTAGCTCACATCCTCATAGGTTACATAAAACTGATGTGAATGGAAACAATTCTGTCAAAGATTTTCTCATTAAAATCAATACTAGCTAGCATTTCTGTGACATCTAGATTCTTCATCAAATTTTTAATCATAAAAGTATGGAAACCATTGTTAAAGGATTTTTGAGTGTTTGTTCTTCCTTTGAGCTGCAATTTTTTCTATGTATGTATCAAATTAAGTGCAGTATTTATAAAAGTTAGTTTTGTGAAAAATGCTTTATAAAGGAGGCTGGTTTTCTAGCAGAGAACAGAGGATGTAATAAAACTGCATCTACTAGGAGCTGCCATAGGACTTTTTACCTAAAACAAAAAATGAAAATCTAATCAAAATAGTCAAGTTCAGTGTAGTCCCTTTGTAATGGTCTAAAAATAATCTACCATCTCTAACAGATAAAAGCAAACTTCTGAATAATGTAAACTATATTTAAATTTTATAATTTGCTATAAAAATACAGCACTGTTTCACATAATGAATCGAAATTCTGTTATCTGGATGAATCATTATCCTCCAGAGCTGTTCCTAAGCAGCATGCTGTCCTTGAAAGTGCTCTAAAACAGAGCTATAATGAAGCTGGCCTGGGTAGCTGCTGTCTGGTGAAGACAGTCACTTCTTCAGCAGAACTGCATAAAGGGGAGCTCGGACAGGAATTCTGAGGGTGCAGGGAGGACTAAGCTAAGTTAGGAACTTTCAGATTGACAGGGAAAAAAAAAAATCATAAAAATTGGTTAGAGTTGGAAAAGACCTTAAAGATCATCTAGTTCCAACTCCCTGCCATGGGCAGGGACACCTTCCACTAGACCAGGTTGCTCAAAAGCCCCTTCCAGCCTGGCCTTGAACACTGCCAGGGATGGGACATCCACAGCTTCTCTGGGCAACTTGTTCAAGTGTCTCACCACCCTCACAGTAAAAAACTTCTTCCTAACATCTAATCATTATGATAAGATTGAATCTGAGGAGAGCAGTTTCAGTGTCAGCAGCCAGAAGAATGAGTTGCAGGTGGTGTTGGTAAGGTGGTAAGGATTAGGAAGTATGTTTTGCCATTCCTCACCTTTGTCACAAGTCCTTTTCTCAATAATTCTCTGGTCACCAGGGAAAAGTGAGAATGGATGCAGAGGAAGACATAAAGTATTTCTATTCTTAGACTTACAAGAAGATTACTGGTTTTCTACCATCTTGTGTTTTGCATCCGTCAGACGTCTCAGCCCACAAAGCTCCAAACATCCAGATGGGAAGATAATGTTACTTTGTATTTACTGTTAATTCTATCACCTAGCTTCAAGCCCTTAGTCACATATTTGTTTGCTTATTTAAGAGCAATGAACCAGTTGGTAATATCAATTAGCTTTTGAGGACACACACTGACATATTTTGTTGAAATAAGAAACTATGAAGATGCAGACTGTAGTTACTGAAGTCATTAAAATGTATCTGTGAATGAAACAACAGATTTTCATTGTTTTCATTGCACTTTCACATGACAGCAACTTGAAATACCATAATGGTACTTAAAAGTAAACTAGGTTGTCTTTTAATTTCACTAGATGAATAAAAGTGTGGTTTAGGATTGTTTTGTTTGTTTGTTTTATCATTTCATGCAATATTTATTTGCTTTTCTATTATTAAGAATACATGAATACATGCAAGTCTCCTCAATTTTAAAATTTCCTTTTCTCTTTTTCGAAGTACACCCTGGTTTCCGAGACCTTTGTAACGTGTTGCTATAGCAATCTTTGAGGAGCACTAAGCTTTTGCATTCACAGGACAAGACAGCAGTGGAGTAATTATCAAGAAAAAATTAATCCATTTGAGACTATATTCAAGCCTCTGTATTATAGAACTAGGTTATTTCAACTAAGTGGGAGGAAAATGTAGGAGATTTCAATGCATTTGATGTGTGAACTGGAAAGTAACTATCAGGATATGGCATGTAAAGTACACATAATAGGAGCAGAGGGATGGGACACACAGCTTCTAGGAAAGGAAGGCTTTGAAATAGTCTGGGCTGTTTTAATGGTAGGCCACAACCCACAAATGAACTACCCTTACACAAGGAAAAGACAACCTCATTTCTTGCAGGAGCAGGAACAAATGAATCATATCCTGGCCAATATGGGCTCCTAAACATGGAACTTTTGTGTTAGTCTATGTTTTATTTGTTTGCAGTCTTTCATTAATAACTGAGTTATTCAAACTGTGACAAGATCCTTTTATTCCTTTATGAAGTTCACAGAACTGGACTGAAAATTGTTGAAACTTTTAGAAGTTAAAAGACTTTTTTATCTGCCTGTTTCCCTTATTGCTTTTAGGTCTGGGTGCCTTTTAAAGGAATAAAGTGATGTTCAGTAATTCTTCAGCTGACATTTTAAAAACAAGACACAAGTCAGAAAGGAGTAATATAAAGACAAAGCATGCAAAGCTGCTTGTGAAGCAGTCACATGCTGTCTCCCAATCCTGACAAATTTTTACCAGAGCCTAATAGTTTCAGATGTTGCTTTAGACTCAACTTGCAGCAGTATTGTGAAAAGACTTTTCTTGACAAGCTCTGTCAGATTCTGCCTACTGTAAGCTCAACTGGCAAAATGTGAGACATTCGGCACTCAGAAGTCCTTTTTTCCCTAATAATAAGAGCTTGTAAGTAATGCAGGTAGTTTTCTCTTTGCTGCTGGCTTACAGTAGAGCACTTGTTAGAATTACTATAAGAAGTAGCAACTAATATCATGTCTGCATTAAAAGCATGGGAAACTGTCGTGGTTCAAGCACAGCCGGCAACTCAGAACCACGCAGCCGCTCACTCCCCTCCCCACCCCACCCCCCCCACCCCCCCGGAGGGATGGGGAGGAGAATCGGAGGAATGTAACTCCCACGGGTTGAGGTAACAGCTCTCCAGTAACTAAGGTATAATACAAACCACTACTGCTACCAATAATAATGATAAGAGAAATAACAAGGGGAGAGGACACAACTGCTCACACACAACCCAGGACAGTTCTTCACTTGCATTCACATCCACTGAAGAAGCCACCTGACAAAACACAAACATCTCACAACAGCACATCTCACAAGCAGGGTCCAGTTTGCCTTACTCAGGGTTCCCAGATTCAAAAGCTGGAACAATGTTTAAATACTACAGAAATGTCATAAAGTGGCTGTAGTCAGATTAACCAGGCTGGTTTGCTGCTTAACTTTGGGATGCCACTTCACTCATTAGATAAAAAAATTACATATTTCTGCCCTGGGTTCAGCCACAGCAGTAATTTTTTCTCTTAGTAGCTGGTGCAGTGCTGTGTTTTTGACTTTCAGTCTGGGAACAATGCTGATAACACCGATGTTTTTAGTTGTTGCTCAGTAATGTTTACTGCGACGAAGGACTTTCTCAGTCTCATGCTTTGCCAGGGAGGAGGGGAAGCCAGGAGGAAGCAGAGGCAGGACACCTGACCCAAACTGGCCAAAGGGGTATTCCATACCACAGCACGTCATACCTTAGTTGCTGGACTGCTTTTGTCTCAACCTGTGGGAGTTACATTCTTTTGATTCTCTTCCTCATCCCTCTGGGAGCAGGGGGAGGAAGAAGAGGAGGGAGTGAGCGAGCAGCTTCCGAGTTACTGGCTGGCCTTAAACCATGACAAGAACATTTATTTGAGCAGCATTCATTTCGATGAGATTATTCTGACACAGAATATACTCCTTCTCTACCTCAAAAATGAGCAACCAATCTCCTATCCCAAAACTCTGTCCCTTTACAGTCTGTGATGGCAGGTATGCTGCTACTTGCAAGGAAACAAACATCACTGACCTTCTTTGGTCTTCTTTACTGGTGCTCAACAACTTCAAACAACTTTGGAGATCTCTCAGCAGCACCATACAACCTGGAAGGGGAAAAAAGCCTGTGTTTTGTCCAGTAACTCCCACTGAAATTGTCCTGGTAATAGACCAAGAAGAAACAAAGTAGGTGAAAATGCTAGTTACAGGTTGTAAAGGACTCCAGGAATGAAAGCGGGATGAGGATAAAGTATACTTCCCAAAGACCTTATCTATAAAACCTTAAACACACTTTAAATATAATACCCAGGTTGCTGTATGATCCTCTCACTTGTCACCATTTATTACTCAGGAAAAGGCAAAGCTCATTGCTGTGCCTCTTTTATGCCTAACACCCTGTTAACATCTGTTACAGGCTTTAAAAGAGGTTGTGTAACAGGTTTAAAATTATTTTTTAAACAACTGTGGTTTTGAGGGTAGTTACTGGAAAGAGCCGGGAGAAGGGATGTGTTCAGAGGCTGGGCATGAGCCTGAAGTGAAGAAACTCTTCCATGAACCTGCCCCGAACATACGTAAGGACAGAGACGTTCCCGGTCACTTAAAAATCTAAGCGAACTTCAGAGATTTTTTTCTTTTTTTAACTGGAAAAATTCCTATTTAAATGCTGCAGCCTAGAAATAACTCGTCTCCAGCACTAAAACCG